>NC_053022.1:573412232-573630562 GCF_003073215.2 Triticum urartu | reverse complement strand
TTAGATGTTTCGGAAGCGGGATGAACTCCTAGCACCAGCTCGCATGCGAGGAATTCAAGAGGAATTGGCGGCATTCTTTCTTGACCACGTGATCCCTGAAGACGGAGAATTCTATGTTGACCCTGAGTCCGTATGATTATATTTGTAAGAGATAATTACTGTATATATGTAGCCGGTAGTGTCAGATAGATATACGAGAACTTGTTGTTCGACCAATCTCTCGGAGAAGGAGAGGTGGTCGATATCACTTCTCTCTGTATGCATATATGTTCATCACGATCTTTTGTTTCCTTCGTTTGCTTACTAGCTAGCCTCTCTATACGTATGTATAGTACGTAGCGTCGACCAAGCACGGACATAAGAGAGGACACTTCTCTCTAGTAATTATAGCTAGCTAACACAATATATGAAACACCTAAATTAACCCCCCAAAACCCCCAACCCCCCCCCCTTTCAAAAAAAAAACCCAGCCAGAGAAATGCTGACGCGTGGATGCCTATTGGTCCCGGTTGGTGCCACCAACCGGGACCAAAGGGTCTCCTGACTGGGCTCTGCGCACTGCCCACGTGGAGGGCCTTTAATCCCGGTTCTGGATTGAACCGGAACTAAAGGGGGGAGGTATTAGTACCGACACTTTAGTCCCGGTTCAAGAACCGGGACTAAAGGCCCTTACGAACCGGGACTATAGGCCCTTTTTCTACTAGTGTTAGTACTCAAAACGTGCGACCAATGGTGATCGTATTGAACTACGGTCACATCTATAATCGAAAGATGGTAAGATTTTAACTATTTATCCTTAATTAGTGCATCTTTTGCATACATTAGTTTTGAAGCTAAACTTTCATTGCTTAGTATATTAATTACTATACGATGTTCTTCAATAGGGACTTCCGATGACAGTTGTGCCTCAGTGGATCGAGACTAAAGGTGACATGTCAATGGTTAGCTTACGGACAAGATATCCTACATTGCACATGAGTGCATTCAGGATTTCTGAAAGCGAAGAATGCTTAATAGTGAAAGATTGGAGCAAAATTGTTAACGATCGCAGAGAAGTACTAGGGGGCAGCAAGGAGAAGCGCAACCCAAGATTAGGAGATAGATTCATCTGCATGCTCCAGTATGATGAATCGGGAGAGCTATATATGTTCTATGCTATTCTACCTGAGAGGGAGCAGCACTAGTTCATGCTCTTAATTAGTGTCTCATGTCCGTGTCCTGAACTTCGATGTTGGTGATGATTATGTTGAACTCGATGATATCTTTGCTTCTGTTAGAAAGTGAATGTTTCCTCTTTAACCTAGACAGTGTTGGTGATGATTAGATAGCTAGTGGTAATGACTATGATGATTAAATAGTGGTAATTAGACGACTACGATGATTTTTAGCTAGCTAGAGTTTCTTTATTTATTAATATGCGATGATGATGATGATGATGATGACGACTACAACTCATTATAACGTAAAACAATCCTAAATTAAATTGATAACACAAATTTAATTGAAAAATACAAAATAAAACAAAAACCCACAAACATTTAGTACCGGTTGGTGTTACCAACCGGTACTAAAGGGCTCCCGGCCCCCGGAGCTGGCTCGTGCCACGTGGTTTCCCTTTAGCACCGGTTCATGCTGAACCGGTACTAAAGGGGGGGGCCTTTAGTGACCACATTTTAGTGCCGGTTATGGAACCGGCACTAAAGGTCCTTACGAACCGGTGCTATTGCCCGGTTCTGCACTAGTGTTACTTCCTATCCGTGTTGGCAAATTTGGTTCAGATCTTCTTCTTGTGAGTTGTTTGAATTCCGCGTCATGAGAGGTTAGTACTAGCCTTCTTTCACATGATTCTGCAGTGTGCTTTCATATGTTGTGCAACTTGTACGGTAATGTTGCTTGATTTTAGTGAACTCCACAAATGGAGACAAGACTTCCAATCTGTAAGTGCACGGCAATATCCCATTGAGGTAAGATAAGGATATTTCACAACTGTTGGCCTGTATTTTGCCACTTTCATCAGAAAATTAATGTCATTGTTTAGTGCTATACTTGTACAACCTAATTGACATGCCAAATCTTACGTTGAAGGCGAAGCTTGTCTATTATTGAACCAAATGATGAACGGTAAGAACAAGCGGAAGAAAAACAAAAATCAACTCTTGGTGCTGTAATGAAGCACTGGAACTATGATGACACAAGTAATGATATAGTTTTTCATCTTAATTTATTGCTATGGCTGGAACGAGCAATTGTTTTGCCACTGATTTGATGCCACTCTTAATGTAATACGTAATTATCTCTACTTGTGCAAACAGGGATCTTCTTTGAAGATACCATATATTTTAGTGGAACTGCACAAGAAGATGTTGGAAACATTAATCTAATCGAGGAGTACGTAGTAAGCATGGCCACCAGAATAGATAGCAACACATGGTTCCGGAGAAGTGCTTCATCTGTATGTTCTACACAATAAGCCTCCTGATAAAGGTTGGTACTCGCCCACTGATTTCATCCATATGATTGAGCTTTGTCATCTCTATTGGTGTTGTGCTACTGTTTAGATATTGTCATCAAAAAGTGGTATTGTCCTTGAGAAGTGCTTCATCTGTGCTGTTTTAAATATTTCCTTGCCTTTTTTTCAAGCAAACAGGGATGCTAGCATTTAGTTATCCTGTTGTCTTTGCACAACAGGATCATCCTCCCCTGAAGAAGAATATGGAGTACGTGAAGTGACTAGTTCCGATTATGCCAGGATGAAGAAGCCCTGTCTATCTTCTCATCAGAAGGAGCAGTTGAAGGATGGTTACATTACCCCCACAAGACCAAACTAACTTCCGCTCAGAAGGACTAACAAATCTTGATTTTCTTGCTGTGACGCACGAGTACAATGTTGTTCTAGGATTCTTTCCCGTGAGTTCCATTTTTCTAAAAGTGTGCTCTACATGGACCATGTAGGTGCCTGTTTAAACTGTTAATTCATAGTACAATTTGCTTTATACTAATCACTTTTTTTGTATTTTTGCAAACAAGGGGTGCTCAGCTTGATTTCAATGGGAACTGCACAAAATGTTCATGAATACATCGAATCGTTCATTTCCACCACAAGAAAGGAGATGCCGATAAGTTCAAGGCGTTGCAACATATAAGGGCAAAATCATACAAGCTATGCACGAATTTGGTTGATTTTGGTGGAACTACAAAAAAAGAAGAGCTGGTTTATTTAGCACGAGGTGCCATGTCAATGTCCGAACTGATGGCAAACCCTGCCCATTCCACAATCGTAGGCATTTGATATTTTGGAATGGGAAAACCTTGTCAAATTTTGCTCATTGATTTTAGCAAGAAGACATGTGTTTGATATTTTCGAATGGGACGCCCTTTGCTGTCAGCAGCGTCGATCCATTTTTTCTTTATTCTTTAGTTGTGAAGTAAATATTGACTCTGACATGTGAATCGCTGAGATGCATAATCATCGATTGTTTTGAATGTTCTCTATGTGTTGTTAGGCCTGTGTGTTTGATTGCAATGTATATGAACGCTAAAAAGCTGTTCAAACTCTTTGTACTCCTTCTGTTCCTTTTTACTTCACACATTGTGAAAGTGCATACTTTTTTCTACAAGATTGGTCAAAGTAGAGATACCTTGACTGCAGACAAAACTTGTATGCTGACTAGAAAGGACCGGAGGAAGTACATGTGAAACTGCTGTTGGGGAATGTAGTAATTTCAAAAAAAATTCCTACGCACACGCAAGATCATGGTGATGCATAGAAATGAGAGGGGAGAGTATTGTCCATGTACCCTCGTAGACCGAAAGCGGAAGCGTTATGACAACGCGGTTGATGTAGTCGTACGTCTT
The DNA here is from genome assembly GCF_003073215.2 of Triticum urartu. Lineage (NCBI taxonomy): Eukaryota > Viridiplantae > Streptophyta > Magnoliopsida > Poales > Poaceae > Triticum > Triticum urartu. The sequence goes on along the minus strand of NC_053022.1, from coordinate 573,626,707 downwards.
CACGGCCCGACCGATCAAGCACTGAAACTACGGCACCTCCGAGTTCTAGCACACGTTCAGCTCGATGACGATCCCGGGACTCCGATCCAGCAAAGTGTCGGGGAAGAGTTCCGTTAGCATGATGGAGTGGTGAAAATCTTGATGTTCTACTGTCGCAGGGCTTCGCCTAAGCACCGCTACAATATTATCGAGGATTATGGTGGAGGGGGGCACCGCACACGGCTAAGAGAATGATCACGAAGATCAACTTGTGTGTCTAGAGGTGCCCCTCTGCCCCGTATATAAAGGAGCAAGGGGGGAGGCCATCCGGCCCTTGGGGCGCGCCAAGGAGGGGGTAGTCCTCCTCCTAGTAGGAGTAGGACTACCCTTTCCTAGTCCAACTAGGAAGAGAGAAGGGGGAAGGAAAGAGAGGGAGAGGGAGAGGGAAAGAGGGGCCGCGCCCCCCTCCCTAGTCCAATTCGGACTCCTCACGGGAGGGGGCGCGCCACCTCCTGGGCTGCTGCCCTCTCTCTCCCCTCAGGCCCACTAAGGCCCAATACTTCCCCGGGGGGTTCCGGTAACCCTTCCAGCACTCCGGTTTTCACCGAAATCACCCGAAACACTTCCGGTGTCCGAATATAGCCGTCCAATATATCGATGTTTATGTCTCGGCCATTTCGAGACTCCTTGTCATGTCCGTGATCACATCCGGGACTCCGAACAACCTTCGGTACATCAAAATATATAAACTCATAATGAAACTGTCATCATAACATTAAGCGTGCGGACCCTACGGGTTCGAGAAAAATGTAGACATGACCGAGACACGTCTCCGGTCAATAACCAATAGCGGAACCTGGATGCTCATATTGGCTCCTACATATTCTACGAAGATCTTTATCGGTCAGACCGCATAACAGCATACGTTGTTCCCTTTGTCATCGGTATGTTACTTGTCCGAGATTTGATCATCGGTATCTCAATACCTAGTTCAATCTTGTTACCGGCAAGTCTGTTTACTCGTTCCGTAATACATCATCTCACAACTAACTCATTAGTTGCATTGCTTGCAAGGCTTAAGTGATGTGCATTACCGAGAGGGCCCAAAGATACCTCTTCGACAATCGGAGTGACAAATCCTAATCTCGAAATTCGCCAACCCAACATGTACCTTTGGAGACACCTGTAGAGCACCTTTATAATCACCCAGTTACGTTGTGATGTTTGGTAGCACACAAAGTGTTCCTCCGGCAAACGGGAGTTGCATAATCTCATAGTCACAGGAACATGTATAAGTCATGAAGAAAGCAATAGCAACATACTAAACGATCGGGTGCTAAGCTAATGGAATAGATCATGTCAATCACATCATTCTCCTAATGATGTGATCTCGTTAATCAAATGACAACACATGTATATGGTTAGGAAACATAACCATCTTCGATCAACGAGCTAGTCAAGTAGAGGCATACTAGTGACGTTTAGTTTGTCTATGTATTCACACAAGTATTATGTTTCCGGTTAATACAATTATAGCATGAATAATAAACATTTATCATGATATAAGGAAATAAATAATAATTTTATTATTGCCTCTAGGGCATATTTCCTTCAGTCTTCCACTTGCACTAGAGTCAATAATCTAGTTCACATCGCCATGTGATTTAACACCAATAGTTCACATCACCATGTGATTAACACCCATAGTTCACATCATCATGTAACCAACACCCAAAGGGTTTACTAGAGTCAATAATCTAGTGCACATCGATATGTGATTAAAACACAAAAACTACCAAGGTGTGATCATGTATTGCTTGTGAGATAATTTTAGTCAACGGGTCTGTCACATTCAGATCCATAAGTATTTTGCAAATTCTATGTCTACAATGCTCTGCACGGAGCTACTCTAGCTAATAGCTCCCACTTTCAATATGTATCCAGTTTGAGACTTAGAGTCATCTGGATCAGTGTCAAAAACTTGCATCGACGTAACCCTTTACGACGAACCTTTTTTCACCTCCATAATTGAGAAACATATCCTTATTCCACTAAGGCTAATTTTGACCGCTGTTCAGTGATCTACTCCTAGATCACTATTGTACTCCCTTGCCAAAATCAATGTAGGGTATACAATAGATCTGGTACACAGCATGGCATACTTTATAGAACCTATGGCCAAGGCATAGGGAATGACTTTCATTCTTTTTCTATCTTCTGCCGTGGTCAGGCTTTTAGTCTTACTCAATTTTACACCTTGTAACACAGGCAAGAACTCTTTCTTTGACTGTTCCATTTTGAACTACTTCAAAATCTTGTCAAGGTATGTACTCGTTGAAAAACATATCAAGCGTCTTGATCTATCTCTATAGATCTTGATGCTGAATATGTAAGCAGCTTCTCCGAGGTCTTTGTTTGAAAAACTTCTTTCAAACACTCCTTTATGCTTTGCAGAATAATTCTACATTATTTCCGATCAACAATATGTCATTCACATATACTTATCAGAAATGTTGTAGTACTCCCACTCACTTTCTTGTAAATACAGGCTTCACCGCAAGTCTGTATAAGACTATATGCTTTGATCAATTCATCAAAGCATATATTCCAACTCCGAGATGCTTGCACCAGTCCATAGATGGATCGCTGGAGTTTGCACATTTTGTTAACACCTTTAGGATTGACAAAACCTTCTGGTTGCATCATATACAACTCTTCTTTAAGAAATCCATTAAGGATTGCAGTTTTGTTATCCATTTGCCAGATTTCATAAAATGTGGCAATTTGCTAACATGATTTGGACAGACTTAAGCATCGCTACGAGTGAGAAGGTCTCATTGTAGTCAACTCCTTGAACTTTGTCAAAAACCTTTTTCGACAAGTCTAGATTTGTAGATAGTAACACTACTATCAGCGTCCGTCTTCCTCTTGAAGATCCATTTAATTTCAATGGCTTGCCGATCATCGGGCAAGTCAACCAAAGTCCATACTTTGTTCTCATACATGGATCCTATCTCAGATTTCATGGCCTCAAACGATTTCGCGGAATCTGGGCTCATCATCGCTTCCTCATAGTTCGCAAGTTTGTCATGGTCTAGCAACATGACTTCCAGAACAGGATTACCGTACCACTCTGGTGCGGATCTCACTCTGGTTTACCTACGAGATTCGGTAGTAACTTGATCTGAAGTTACATGATCATCATCATTAGCTTCCTCACTAGTTGGTGTAGTAGTCACAGGAACAGATTTCTGTGATGAACTACTTTCCAATAAGGGAGCAGGTACAGTTACCTCATCAAGTTCTACTTTCCTCCCACTCACTTCTTTCGAGAGAAACTCGTTCTCTAGAAAGGATCCATTCTTGGCAATGAATGTCTTGCCTTCGGATCTGTGATAGAAGGTGTACCCAACAGTCTCCTTTGGGTATCCTATGAAGACATATTTCTCCGATTTGGGTTTGAACTTATCAGGATGAAACTTTTTCATATAAGCATCACAACCCCAAACTTTAAGAAATGACAACTTTGGTTTCTTTCCAAACCATAGTTCAGATTGTGTCGTCTCAACGGACTTAGATGGTGCCCTTTTTTAACGTGAATGCAGTTGTCTTTAACGCATAACCCCAAAAAACGATGGTGGTAAATCGGTAAGAAACATCATAGATTGCACTATATCCAATAAAGTACGGTTATGACGTTCGGACACACCATTATGCTGTGGTGTTCTAGGTGGCGTGAGTAGTGAAACTATTTTACATTGTTTTAATTGAAGACCAAACTCGTAACTCAAATATTCGTCTCCGCGATCAGATCGTAGAAACTTTATTTTCTTGTCACGATGATTTTCCACTTCACTCTAAAATTCTTTGAACTTTTCAAATGTTTCAGACTTATGTTTCATCAAGTAGATATACCCATATCTGCTAAAATCATCTGTGAAGGTCAGAAAATAACGATACCCGCCGCGAGCCTTAACACTCATTGGATCGCATACATCTGTATGTATTATTTCCAATAAGTCAGTTGCTCGCTCCATAGTTCCGGAGAATGGAGTCTTAGTCATCTTGCCCATGAGGCATGGTTCGCAAGCATCAAGTGATTCATAATCAAGTGATTCCAAAAGCCCATCAGCATGGAGTTTCTTCATGCGCTTTACACCAATATGACCTAAACGGTAGTGCCACAAATAAGTTGCACTATCATTATTAACTTTGCATCTTTTGGTTTTAATATTATGAATATGTGTATCACTACGATCGTGATCCAACGAACCATTTTCATTGGGTGTGTAACCATATAAGGTTTTATTCATGTAAACATAACAACAATTTATTCTCTTACTTAAATGAATAACCGTATTGCAATAAACATGATCAAATCATATTCATGCTCAACGCAAACACCAAATAACACTTATTTAGGTTCAACACTAATCTCGAAGTATATGGAGTGTGCGATGATGATCATATCAATCTTGGAACTACTTCCAACACACATCGTCACTTCACCCTTAACTAGTCTCTGTTCATTCTGCAAATCTCGTTTCGAGTTACTACTCTTAGCAACTGAACTAGTATCAAATACTGAGGGGTTGCTATAAACACTAGTAAAGTACACATTAATAACATATATATCAAATATACTTATGTTCACTTTGCCATCCTTCTTATCCGCCAATCACTTGGGGTAGTTCCGCTTCCAGTGACCAGTCACTTTGCAGTAGAAGCACTTAGTCTTAGGCTTAGGACCAGACTTGGGCTTCTTCACTTGAGCAGCAACTTGCTTGATGTTCTTCTTTAAGTTCCCCTTTTTCCCTTTGCCTTTTTCTTGAAACTAGTGGTCTTGTCTACCATCAACACTTGATGTTTTTCTCGATTTCTACCTTCGTCAATTTCAGCATTACGAAGAGCTTGGGAATCGTTTCCGTTATCCCTTGCATATCATAGTTCATCACGAAGTTCTACTAACTTGGTGATGGTGACTAGAGAATTCTTTCAATCACTATATTATCTGGAAGATTAACTCCCACTTGATTCAACTGATTGTAGTACCCAGACAATCTTAGCACATGCTCAGTAGTTGAGCGATTCTCCTCCATCTTTTAGCTATAGAACTTGTTAGAGACTTCATATCTCTCAACTCGGGTATTTGCTTGAAATATTAACTTCAACTCCTGGAACATCTCATATGGTCCATGACGTTCAAAACGTCTTTGAAGTCCTGATTCTAAGCCGTTAAGCATGGTGCACTAAACTATCAAGTAGTCATCATATTGAGCTATCCAAACGTTCATAACGTCTGCATCTGCTCCTGCAATAGGTCTGTCACCTAGTGGTGCATCAAGGACATAATTCTTCTGTGCAGCAATGAGGATAGACCTCAGATCACGGATCCAATCCGCATCATTGCTACTAACATTTTTCAACTTAGTTTTCTCTAGGAACATATCAAAATAAAACATGGGAGCTAAACGCGAGCTATTGATCTACAACATAGATATGCTAATACTACCAGGACTAAGTTTCATGATAAATTAAAGTTCAATTAATCATATTACTTAAGAACTCCCACTTAGATAGACATCCCTCTAATCATCTAAGTGATCACGTGATCCAAATCAACTAAACCATAACCGATCATCACGTGAAATGGAGTAGTTTTCAATGGTGAACATCACTATGTTGATCATATCTACTATATGATTCACGCTCGACCTTTCGGTCTCAGTGTTCCGAGGCCATATCTGCATATGCTAGGCTCGTCAAGTTTAACCTGAGTATTCTGCGTGTGCAAAACTGGCTTGCACCCGTTCACTACACCATGCACCAGAATTCCCTACCGACGTTTGTTGGGAAGAAGTCGCTATTGCCAACTGATGATCTATTAGGAAAATTTCTAACGGACCGTGGGTCGGGAAACCTCTATGCAGTGACCCATTGTTGGTCGGGAATACTACAACATACGACGTCCAACAGTCGGTCGGGAATTCTTTTATGGCCCACGAACCATCGGTCGGGAAATAACCCCGACCAACAATCGGACATTAAATGGGCCTTGCGCGCGAACGGCCGAAAGTTTAGCGCCAATAACCGGCTCGGCCCTCCAAGATTTCCCCCCAAAATCAATAGCTTCTCATTTCGTTCCCCTCGCATGTGCAAAGGAGCCAAATCACTAGCTCTTCGTTCCCCACGCGCGCCGCCCGGGGTCCGGTGGTCGTTCCCACGTCGTCCCACCGCCGCCACGCATCGCCCGGGGCTATCACCGATCGATCCCGGCGCCATCCCACCACCAGCCCACCACTATCCACCCCGCCCTACCTCTGCAGCGCCGCCCCACGCCACCCTCCCTCTGCCGCGCCACTCCAGCGCCGCCCAACGCCGTCCGGTCTCTCCACTGCCGGCCCCACGCCCTCGTGCTACATCCAGCAAAGCTGCCGCCCCCTCCCTGGCCGGACCTCCCGCATCTGCACCACAGAGGGACATGCGGCGGCGGCGGCGAGTTGGATCTGGGCAGCGTGCTGCTGGGCAAGGTCATCGATACGGGCATATGACTGAGGTACAGCTCCTCCCTCTCATCCTTGCCTCCCTGGAGGCGTATTGCGACAGTGGGCTGGCGGGGAAAAGAGTGCTCTGGCAGTGGGTAACAGGGAGCTCCGGCGGTGGGTAACGACCGAACGAGTAGATGTTCCAGTGGACAAGGCACCTCATGCTTTTCTTCTTCTCTGGTTCTCCGGTTTGATGTGTACTGTTGCTAGCTAGTCTAATTGTGAGAAGTTGAGCTTTGTGAGAAGCTTTGTGGTTGCAATATGAACCAATTTTAGAAGTTGAGCTCTTGTGTGCAGATTTTGTTTGTTTCCATTGCAAATTTTGTGGTAGCAATATATATTAATCTTTTGTTTGTGCAACAAATGCAGGAACTAATGGACTGAATGGAATTGACGTTAGCTTCAAAAGGAGGCATAATCTAGGAACTAATGGACTGAATGGAATCTTTTGTTTATACCTATGAAGATTTGTATGTACAGTACATATGCTTCTCTGAAACTAATGGATTAATTTAATCTATTTTTACGAGGTATAATTTAATCTAATTTGTGGCACTGAAGTACATATGTTTTTCTCTGATGCATTTCTGAATATAATAGTCAGGAGCACTACAGTCTTTTCCATCCCAGAGAAAAGTAAGAAAGAAAACTAGTGGTCTTCTCTAGAAAAAAGCTGTACTTTTGAAAATATTTTGAGGTGTTTGTCCAAGTACATACCATGGTTTTACAAACTGTAGTATCCCCAATGTATCTATTGCTATCACCAGGAAGATAACATTCTGTTCTCGGTGTCCATGTATCTATTGCAGCCACCAGGAAGATAGCAACATCGCTTTCAGTACCATTCAATTTATGGCCACAACTGAAGACTAAACAAAGATAGTTGAAATACTGTACTTCTCACGTGGATAGAAAACACCAGTAAGGTGTATCTCTAATACTTAGCTATATGGTACCAGTTCTCTAGAAAAAGAAGTTACATGACCACATAACTCTTTCTTGTGTTCAAGAAATAAAAATTATGTAGTGTCAATTAGGTCTTTTATGTCTCATATTCTATCTATCTTACAGATCTCTGATGGTGGAAAGACAACATTTGTTTATGTCATTGTCGATAAGAAAATGTGAGAATATATCTTTTCTTTCGTTATTATTGTCGAAAGGCAGCTAGTACTTAGCTTCTTGTAGTTATAACTAGATGAGTGTAGCAGTCAACACAGCTACAGCTACAACATTTGTTTATGTTCCTTGGTCTGCACCTCGACATAAATTATTTTCAGTTTCACGGCATAACATAAACCGTTCAGTGCACAACATTTTTTTTCACCCTGTGATATAAATCACGTGAAGATAATCATGAAATGGTTGAATCATCCAATTATTTCTCAAAACTTTGGGTCGCGTCTCCTGGTCGACTTTGGTTATTCTTAGTGTGACACTTCTGTATGGATCCCAAGTTTACAGGCCCGCAAATTGGAATTATTCACCTCAAAGTTAGTTGGCTGTATATTCAGTTTCTATGTTTCATACATGATGCTCTTTACTGTTAAGTTGAATAGATAGTACTGTAGTACTTAGTGGAAAGGAAATTTCATCAGCTTGCATGTATATTAATTGTATGATTTATTGTCTTTCCAGGTTGCTGTCAGGTTGTGTAGGAAAGACAGACACTACACCACGCACTAGATTTTCCTACATATGTGTGTTGGGAAAAGTTAGTTTCGCCGGCAATTTTATTTTCTTATATTGCTATATCATTTTGTGCTTCTAATGTTTTTCTGCACCATTCGAGCTAGTATGTTTTGCATCAAAAAATTAAATGTGCACCACACTTTTTCATCAAATATTCATCTATAGGCTGTATGACTTTTATTTTCCTAAACCTCCCTAGGCCATTCCTGAGAGGGAGACAATGTAAATATTCAATTTTGTGTAATGATTTTCGCAATAGATTTTCTTGTGGGTTTGGCAATTATGTAAAGATAATTGACTGTAGCACAAACTGAAGAAGTTCTTGACCATGTTTGTGTAATTTGTACATAGTAAGGAAACTATGATGTAGGTTGTAGTTCATTTACATGGCATCGTAAGGATTAAAACATATATATTAATGCCTTAAATTTATGTTGCCTTTTTTTATTTAAAGCAAAGACTGCTTTCTCGTGACTTTTGTTTGAAAAGTTGTCTCTCAGGTGGAATTAGCTCATGGTGGGAGTGATTAATCTTACTCGTATGATCGCCCAAGCAGCGTTAGCAATGGACGCCATGGAGGTGTTTCTAGGTGCTCTGAATACCAAGGTTTGTACTTCTGTCTTGTTAATGAGTTCACTGTAATCCAATTTACGGCGTGGAAGATGTATTGTTTCATATCGATCTCTGTGTATGTTCCTCTGATGTGTTATTGTAATCCAATTTTGTTTCAAGCACACCAACTGATTTTCCTGTTGTATTTCCATAGCTGCTAAATGTCTCCTGTTGCATTTTCAGCGATGTACTCATATAGCATGTCTTTTACAAGAGGAAAAATGGCAGAGTATGAACACCAACTGAAAGTAGCAGAGTATGAACTAATGACAAGTCGAAAGTAAGCCATCCTGCTGAGTTAAAATGTAGTATATTCATCCACACATTTTCATTTTTGGTGGAAAGTAAATATAGGTAGAACATTCAGCAGTACAAACACAACTAGCTGAAGTCAGTGATATAAGTTCTATTATGTTCTGAAAATAGAACATCTAAAACACATGTGCTTTATGTGATGGCTTAGTTCCTCCCTGCTTTTCCTTTTTAAATTCATCGTAATTTACTAAACCTTCTAGTTCTGTTATCTGGGCTAGACCTCCACATATGTTTTATGTGATGGTTTAGTTCCTCTAGAGATTACCTTGAAATTTGGAATTTCAAAGTCTTCCTGTGATTACTAATTACCAAGATATCATGTGGTATTATGTGATATTTATAATGGGGCACCGTATTATTAACTAACTTTTATTATCTATACACTGAATGCAAACAAGGTATTTTGTGTTTTTATTCTCTGTTTTGCACAAGTGGCGTGCAACTGTTTCCATGCTTTTTATTATCTGGAAGCAATAGCAAGGATTTATCATACATGAGGGTACTTAAAGGCCAGCTAGGAAATAAAATAGCTTTGAATACCAAACTCGAGAACCTACTTTTGTAAGTAGACTTTTAGTGCTGCCATTATCGTGAACTATATGCAGCATGGAGCACTCTAATTATTCTTCTGCTAGATCCACTATGAACTACTAGAAATCTGTACTAAAAGTCTGCACTATCAATTTCAATTATCATGGAAACAGTCACAGTTAAAGCCACTATCAATTTCAATTATCATGGTATATTAAAGTCAAAGCTAAATCAACTATGAACTACTAGAAATCTGTACATCTACTGAAAGAGTCACAGTTATATATATATATATATATTTAGTGTTTAGTTGTATGGTTTTTTGGAACAAGTGTTGGAATATGGGGTAATGGTACCTATGTACAGTAACTTAAGTATGTCCCAGGTACACTATATGCCCAGCAATCGTAAAAAGTAAGTGATGCATTTCCTTTCGAATGGATAGAAAAAAAAGTGGGTGAATGGCTTCTATGCCACATCCATGGCTACTGCTGGAAGTTAGTTGCCGGTCTTGATGTCCTGAAATGCTACTTTTATACATTAGGCATGAATATTCCTCATTTTGTGCTGTTGTGTGTGCACAGTGCACATGTGAATTCTGCCAGCATTCAATTTCTTAAATTAATTGAACATTCTAATAATTGAGACTTATTTAAATTCTGTAGGGCGCAAACATAAGGATTGGAATCACAATGAACCATGAAGCCAGTGATCCGCATTAACTGGATGTTCTACTTTTCATTTTGTACAACTGATGTCTCATACTACTTTCATCTTTTTGCTTCTGTAAATCTGGTGTATGGTGTCCTGTGCGAACAGACTGAAGTGTATGTATGTGACAATTAGTTAATGGAATAAAAAATGTTTGGTGCACCTGATGAATGTTGTCTTGGTGATTATGCTTTAGAACACGTGAACTATATGTATGCAACAATTTGTACCACACGTTAACTATGGTTGTGGTTTGCTAAGCAAAATGTTGATCAACTGTTGGTTGTCAAAAGTAAACATTGTCTGATTGTTGGTCGGCAAAGCAAACCCCGTCTAACAGTCGGTCGGGAAAGGCTAAAACCAAGCCCAACAAAATGTTGGTCGGGAAAGAATTACCATCAGATTATCGGTCGAGAAAGGCTCATGAATGCCCCAACAGACTGTTGGTTGGGAAAGGCCCATGGCAGGCCCAACAAACTGTTGGTTGGGAAAAGTACCCCTTAGCCGTCACGCAATCGGTCGGGAAAGATATGTCTGTCGGGAAATGGCTTTCCCGTCTGGACTTTCCCCAACAGACGTGATTGGTCGGCAATAGTTTTTCCCGACCGACTGTTTGTTGGTGGAAGCTGTATTTCCGACCAACCTAGCTGTCGGGAATGTAGTGTTGTGGTGTAGTGGTTGTAGATGGACGTAGAGCTTATCACACCCGATCATCACGTGGTGTCTGGGCACGACGAACTTTGGCAATGGTGCATACTCAGGGAGAACACTTTTATCTTGAAATTTAGTGAGAGATCATCTTATAATGCTACCGTCAATCAAAGCAAGATAAGATGCATAAAAGATAAACATCACATGCAATCAATGTAAGTGATATGATATGGCCATCATCATCTTGTGCTTGTGATCTCCATCTCCGAAGCATCGTCATGATCACCATCGTCACTGGTGCGACACCTTGATCTCCATCGTAGCATCGTTGTCGTCTCGCCAAACTTATGCTTCTATGACTATCACTACCGCTTAGTGATAAAGTAAAGCATTATAGGGTGATTGCATTGCATACAATAAAGCGACAACCATATGGCACATGCCAGTTGCCGATAACTCGGTTACAAAATATGATCATCTCATACAATAAAATTTAGAATCATGTCTTGACCATATCACATCACAACATGCCCTGCAAAAACAAGTTAGACGTCCTCTACTTTGTTTGTTGCAAGTTTTACGTGGCTGCTACGGGCTTAAGCAAGAACCAATCTTACCTACACGTCAAAACCAGAATGATAGTTTGTTAAGTTGGTGCTGTTTTAACCTTCGCAAGGACCGGGCGTAGCCACACTTGGTTCAACTAAAGTTGGACAAACTGACACCCGCCAGCCACCTGTGTGCAAAGCACGTCGGTAGAACCAGTCTCCCGTAAGCGTACGCGTAATGTCGGTCCAGGCCGCTTCATCCAACAATACCGCCGAACCAAAGTATGACATGCTAGTAAGCAGTATGATGACTTATATCGCCCATAACTCACTTGTGTTCTACTCGTGCATATAACATCAACACATAAAACCTGTCTCGGATGCCATTCTTGGCGAACGTAGTAATTTCAAAAAAAAATTCCTACGCACACGCAAGATCATGGTGATGCATAGCAACGAGAGGGGAGAGTATTGTCCATGTACCCTCATAGACCGAAAGCGGAAGCGTTATGACAACGGGGTTGATGTAGTCGTACGTCTTCATGGCCCGACCGATCAAGCACCGAAACTATGGGACCTCCAATTTCTAGCACACGTTCAGCTCGATGACGATCCCCGGACTCCGATCCAGCAAAGTGTCGGGGAAGAGTTCCGTCAACTTGATGGCGTGGTGACGATCTTGATGTTCTACTGTCGCAGGGCTTCGCCTAAGCACCGCTACAATATTATCGAGGATTATGGTGGAGGGGGGCACCACACACGGCTAAGAGAACGATCACGAAGATCAACTTGTGTGTCTAGAGGTGCCCCCCTGCCCCCGTATATAAAGGAGCAAGGGGGGAGGCTGGCCGGCCCTTGGGGCGCGCGAGGAGGGGGGAGTCCTCCTCCTAGTAGGAGTAGGACTCCCCTTTCCTAGTCCAACTAGGAAGAGAGAAGGGGGAAGGAAAGAGAGGGAGAGGGAGAGGGAAAGAGGGGCCGCACCCCCTCCCCTAGTCCAATTCGGACTCCTCATGGGAGGGGGTGCACCACCTCCTGGGCTGTTGCCCTTTCTCTCCCCTCAGGCCCACTAAGGCCCAATACTTCCCCGGGGGGTTGCGGTAACCCTTCTGGCACTCTGGTTTTCTCCGAAATCACTCGAAACACTTCCGGTGTCCGAATATAGCCGTCCAATATATCGATCTTTATGTCTCGACCATTCGAGACTCCTCGTCATGTCCATGATCACATCCGGGACTCCGAACAACCTTCGGTACATCAAAATATATAAACTCATAATGAAACTGTCATCGTAATGTTAAGCGTGCGGACCCTACGGGTTCGAGAAAAATGTAGACATGACCGAGACACGTCTCCGATCAATAACCAATAGCGGAACCTGGATGCTCATATTGGCTCCTACATATTCTATGAAGTTCTTTATCGGTCAGACCGCATAACAACATACGTTGTTCCCTTTGTCATCGGTATGTTATTTGCCCAAAGATTCGATCATCGGTATCTCAATACGTAGTTCAATCTCGTTACCGGCAAGTCTCTTTACTCGTTCCGTCATACATCATCTTGCAACTAACTCATTAGTTGCATTGCTTGCAAGGCTTAAGTGATGTGCATTATCGAGAGGGCCCAAAGATACCTCTCCGACAATCAGAGTGACAAATCCTAATCTCGAAATACGCCAACCCAACATGTACCTTTGGAAACACCTATAGAGCACCTTTATAATCACCCAGTTATGTTGTGACGTTTGATAGCACACAAAGTGTTCCTCCGGCAAACGGGGGTTGCATAATCTCATAGTCACAGGAACATGTATAAGTCATGAAGAAAGCAATAGCAACATACTAAACGATCGGGTGCTAAGCTAATGGAATGGGTCATGTCAATCACATCATTCTCCTAATGATGTGATCTCGTTAATCAAATGACAACACATGTCTATGGTTAGGAAACATAACCATCTTCGATCAACGAGCTAGTCAAGTAGAGGCATACTAGTGACGTTTAGTTTGTCTATGTATTCACACAAGTATTATGTTTCCGGTTAATACAATTCTAGCATGAATAATAAACATTTATCATGATATAAGGAAATAAATAATAACTTTATTATTGCCTCTAGGGCATATTTCCTTCAACTGCTACAAACGAGGTGATCACCCTGGGAATAATGCTAGTACATATTGTTTTGCATGTTAATCCAATGCCAGTGATACAAGAATTCGAACTAATCGAAATAAGTCCATTCATACATGGTCGGATTTCATATAAACATGCTGGATTTCATTACATTTCATACATGCGCATCGGGTCCACGGCGGGTCGTGCGTGTGGTGTGCACGGGCGTGTCCGTGCACGAGTGCAGCTTGTGTGCGTTCTATTGACGAGATCGGGAGGAGCGCGGAGTTGGTCCTAGGCGGGCTCTGCAGTTAAGTAGAAGCAGCATCCTTCTCAACATAGCTCTCCGACTCCACGTCGCCGCCAAGAAGCTAACCGGCCGTCAGTGGTCAACCCGCCTAGCTTGTCATAGCGATTAGGGCAACTAGGAGCCCAATGATCAGGATCCCCACATGACAAACACCTTTCTTCTTGTCATTCTTCTTCTTGAAGTTTGTGTGTTGCACAACCTTGTTCTTCCCATCAAACTTTGCTTTACCATCTAACTTTGCTTTACCATCAAACTTGCCCTTGTTCTTGAACTTGTGGGGCTAGAAGTTCTTCTCCTGTACCAGATTGGCACTAGATCCTCCCTCAATTCCTCGAGCACGTGTGTCCTTTGCTCTCGCCTTTTCTTCCACATCAAGAGTGCCAATGAGATCCATGAAGGAGGAAGCTTAGTGATGATACCTCCGGCAAAAAACTTGTCCGGTAGCATACAACTGAAGTGCTCAAGTTCTCTAGCAAATGACTGTATCTCATGAGCTTTCTCAACCACGGAGCGCTCTTCAATCATCCTGTAATCATAGAATTGCTCCGTGATGTACAGCTCAGTGCCAGCAACTGGAGGGTAGCAGCGGTGGCCTTACTTGGACCCGAGCGGTGGCGACCTACCGTGTTCTACTCTTCCTCGTTTTCTGGTGGCGCGACCTCGTTGGCAGCGGGGCGGGCTCGGCAGAGCCGGATGTCCTCTGTCTGTTGCCGGGGGCCGGCGCCTCGACAGAGCGGGGGAAATCCTCCCCCTCGTTGCCGGCAGGGTGGGGCCTCGGCGGAGCCGGCGGTGTCCTCTGCCTCGTTGTTGGCGCCGTGGGGCCTCGGCAGTGCAGGGTCTCGTCGGCGCTAGCGGAGCGGTGATGACCCACAAGTATAGGGGATCTATCAGTCCTTTCAATAAGTAAGAGTGTCGAACCCAACGAGGAGTAGAAGGAAATGATAAGAGGTTTCCAGCAAGGTATTCTCTGCAAGTACTGAAATAAGTGGTAACAGATAGTTTTGTGTAAGATAATTTGTAACGAGCAACAAGTAACAAAAGTAAAAAAGGTGCAGCAAGGTGGCCCAATCCTTTTTGTAGCAAAGGACAAGTCTGGACAAACTCTTTATGATTGTAAAGCGCTCCCGAGGACACATGGGAATATCGTCAAGCTAGTTTTCATCACGTTCACATGATTCGCGTTCGGTACTTTGATAATTTGGTATGTGGGTGGACCAGTGCTTGGGTACTGCCCTTACTTGGACAAGCATCCCACTTATGATTAACCTCTATTGCAAGCATCCACAAATACAAAAAATTATTAAGTTAAACCTAACCATAGCATGAAACATATGGATCCAAATCAGCCCCTTACGAAGCAACGCATAAACTAGGGTTTAAGCTCCTGTCACTCTAGCAACCCATCATCTACTTATTACTTCCCAATGCCTTCCTCTAGGCCCAAATAATGGTGAAGTGTCATGCAGTCGACGTTCACGTAACACCACTAGAGGAGAGACAACATACATCTCATCAAAATATTGAACGAAGACCAAATTCACATGACTACTAATAGCAAGACTTCTCCCATGTCCTCAGGAACAAAAGTAACTACTCACAAGGCATAAACATGTTCATAATCAGAGGGGTATTGATATGCATATAGGATCTAAATATATGATCTTCCACCAATTTAACCAACTAGCATCAACTACAAGGAGTAATTAACACTACTAGCAACCTACTAGCACCAATCCTGGACTTGGAGACAAGAATTGGATACAAGAGATGAACTAGGGTTTTGAGATGAGATGGTGCTGATGAAGATGTTGATGGAGATTTGCCTCTCCCGATGAGAGGAGCGTTGGTGATGCAAAATGGACATATCAGCTCCCCTTGTCATCAAGCGAAAGCCGAAATCGAAAAATGTGTCCACATGTTTAGAGATAGATGTGTCAATAAAAATAAAATACAGACATGAGGGCATCATGATCATTCTTAGAACAACAACTCATATAATTCTTGTCATATAATCTCTGATGCTAGACTAATAATTCAATCACAATATCAAGTATGAATCATAAACTTCATTGAAAACTAACAAGGTACAATCTCAGTCATTGAAGCAATTGCAATTTATCATAACATAGGAAAGAGTCACTATATAAGAGATTTTCAGCAAGTCCACATACTCAACTATCATATAATCTTTCACAATTGCTGACACTCACGCAATACTTATGAGTATGGAGTTTTAATCGGACACAGAGAAAGATAGGGTCTTTATAGTTTTGCCTCCCAACATTTTACCTCAAGGGTAATGTCAACAATAATAGTTCATGAAAACTCACATCCAATTAGCCGTATATGCCAGGATCTTTCCAACATATTATGCTTGCCAAAGGATAAAATGTAAAAAGGAAAGGTGAAGATCACCATGCCTGTTATGCAATGTTGGAGATAAAAGTAAAAGATAAGCCCTTCGCAGAGGGAAGCAGAGGTTGTCATGCGCTTTTATGGTTGGATGCACAAAATCTTAATGCGAAAGAACGTCACTTTATATTGACCCTTGTGATATGGACCTTTATTATGCAGTCTGTCGCTTTTATTACTTCCATATCGCATGATCGTATAAAGCTTATTTTCTCCGACACTAATAAGTCATACATATTTAGAGAGCAATTTTTATTGCTTGCACCGATGACAACTTACTTAGAGGATCTTACTCAATCCATAGGTAGGTATAGTGGACTCTCATGGCAAAACTGGTTTAAGGGCATTTAGAAGCACAAGTAGTATCTCTACTTGGTGCAATGAATTTGGCTAGGATGAGGGGGAAAGGCAAGCTCATCATGTTGGAAGATCCAAGACAATATAATTTATATCAGATGTAAGGAAACATAACCCATTACATTGTCTTCCTTGTCCAATGTCAACTCTTTAGCATGTCATATTTTAATGAGTGCTCACAATCATAAAAGATGTCCAAGATAGTATATTTATATGTGAAGACCTCTCTTTCTTTATTACTTCCTATTAATTGCAACGATGACCAAAACTGTGCTTGTCAACTCTCAACAACTTTTATTCATCATACTCTTTCTATGTGAGCTCATTACTCTCCATAAGATTCACATGATCTTTTTGTTTCTTTTTATTTCTTTCTCTTTTTCTTTTATTCACTTAGGATCATGGCAAAATAATCAAGCCCTTGACTCAACACTAATCTTTATTATATAGCTCACAGACTCGATTACATAGAAGACTAATAAAGCAAAACTCACAACTAGATCATACTAAGAACTTTTATTCTACTAGATCAAGATATTACCAAAAGGATCGAACTAAAAGAAACGGTAAAGATAAAAGTGATGGTGATACGATACCGGGGCACTCCTCCAAGCTTCGAAGTTGCCAAGTGGAGTGTCCATACCAGATGCTCAATTCTTTTTTGTTGATGGAGATGGTGGTGATTTTGTTGATGGCGTAGGCTTGTCGTCCTTCTTCCAAGGCATAGGCTCACCATCACAGAAAGATGACCGAGTCTCCGGGATCCTCAAATCTGCAGCCAAACTCATCCTTTTGAATCTATATTCATACTCACAGTTTTGGTTTTGCAGGTCATAAATTTGAGCTTGAAGGTGCTCAATTTTCTCGTGAAGCTTGAAGATGGTCTCCCCGATGTTGTCGGCATCTAGCTTGTGTTTGTTGGTGAATTCTGCGATCATCATGTGGTTGGTGTTGAGTTTGCTCCATTGCTTCGAGCCTCGTCTCCGCGCTTCCGGTCCCCTTCGGTCCCTTAGCATCACGGATGTGCAGCAACCCATCACGCATCTCAATGGTTTAAGGGTGTTGCTGCACCTCCGCGAGGTAAGGGTTGATGACCTTCTAAAAGAACTTGTCCTTGGGAGCACTTGGAGACGCCATGATAATCTAGATCTGTCAGAAAAATAGCTCGAAACAAAGACAGGAGATTTTTGCGTGATACGGGAGTCAAAACCCCAGGGAGATTATATAATGATTTTTTACCGACCAAAATACGTGTCTTGTACGAAAACGGAGTCCGGAGAGCACACGAGGTAGGGGGGCGCACCCAGTAGGGTAGGGCGCACCCTCCACCCTCGTGGAGCCCTCGTGTCCTTCCCGGACTGCTGCTTATTTTTCTATTTTTCTAAATATTCCAAAACGGAGAAATATTGCCTTAAAAACGGGTTTGGAGTCGGTTTACTTACCGTACCACATACCTATTCCTTTTCGGAGTCTGAAACATTCCGGAAAGTGTCCCTTATGTATTCCTCAGAGTTACAGTTTTGATAACATTGTTTCAACATTTATGGGTTTACCTGAGATATAATGATTGATTCTTTCACCGTTCACCACCTTCGGATTTGTGCCTTCAAAGTTGTTGAATTTTATGGCACCGGAACGGTAGACCTCCGTCGATAACGTAAGGACCTTCCCATTAGAGAGGAGTTTCCTGCAAAAAATCTTAAACAAGAGTTGTATAGCAATACATAATCACCTACATTAAACTCAGCGTTTGTATCCTTTTTGTCATGCCATCTTTTAACTTTTCTTTAAACACTTGCATTTTCGTAGGCTTGGGGTTCTCCATTCATCAAGTGAGCTAATATCAAATACCTCTCTCACCGGCAAGTTTAAAATCATAAATTAAGTTCTTTAATAGCCCAATAGCCTTGCTTCTAGTTCGAGAGGTAAGTGACATGCTTTTCCAGAGACCATTTTATACGGAGACATACCCATAGGATTCTTATATGCAGTTCTATACACTACAGGAATCAGCTACTTTGTCGTTGCCACGGCGGACGGCACAGGCCTGAACGGCGGACGACAAAGGTCTTTGCCGTCTGCCGTCGACGGCAATAGGCTCCGGCAAAGTAAGGTCCGGGAAACAACTACTTTGCCGTCCGCTTTATGCGGCTGACGGCAAAGGGGCCTTTGCCATCAGCAGCAGACAGCAAAGAAAGTAGACGGCAAAAAATGCGCTGTTAGTCCGTTAGGTGGCTAAGGGCAGGCCTTTGCCGTCCGCCGCTGACGGCAAAATTTGTCCTGCCTTTGCCGTCCCCCGTATGATGTCAGCTAGACATCACTACATGGCAGGCCTTTGCCGTCCGCCACTGACGGCAAAATCAAATGCACCAACGATTTTGCACGGGCCCCCCCAATCTTGCCTCGGTTGGGAGATGCAAAATCAAATGCTGCATTGGATTAAAGAAGCCCGGTGGAAAGATCTTCTCTAACTTGCAGATCAACTCCGGCGCCAACTCTTCCATTTCTTCTAGCACGCCAGACGATAGGTCTTCCGCACAAAGAACACGGAAGAAATAGCTGAGTTCTGCCAGTACTAGCCATTCATCCTCAGGGATGAAGCCACGCAACATCACCGGCATTACCCGCTCGATCCATATGTGCCAATCATAACTCTTGAGACCGAATATCTTCAATTTATCAAGACTCGCTCCCCTCTTTAGATTCGCTGCATACCCATCGGGGAACATCAACTGCATTTTCACCCACAAGATAATTTCCCTCATAGCTGGCCTTCCAAGATTGAACCATGCCTTTGGCTTCGTCCAGTTCTGCTTTCCTTTCGGTTCTTTCATGTTTTGTAGCGGGCTATCACATAGTGCCTCCAGATCGACTCTAGCCTTAGTATTATCCTTTGACTTCCCATCTATGCCGAACAATGTACCAAAAAGTGCCTCCGCGATATTCTTCTCAGTGTGCATCACGTCGATGTTGTGTGGGCAAAGGAGGTCTTTGAAGTAAGGCAGATCCCATAAGCATGTTTTGTGAGTCCAGGCGTGCATAGAATTCTACCCCTTGAAGTACTCTGGACGCTGTTGATCTGGCTCGAGAGTGTTTAACTGATCCAGGGTCTGTTGGCCTGTCAACGTAGGTGGTGCAGAGTTTTTGACAACTCTACCTCTGATTTAGTTCTTCTTGTCTTTCCTCAAGTTATGGCGAGGATCCAGGAACTGTCTATGCATGTCGAAGCAAGAAAACTTGCGACCGGCCTGAAGCCAGTGAAACTCAAGAGCTCCCTTGCATGTGGGGCACGGGAACCCTCCATGCACACACCAGCCAATGAATAGCGCATACGCCAGCAAGTCATGCATTGAGTACATGTACCGGACACGCATTATGAAGTTCCATTTGCTATAGGCGTCGTATGTCTTGAATCCATTATCCCAGGCTTCTTGCAATTCGTCCTTAAGCGGCTGCATGTACACATTCATATTTTTCCCTGGATAGTTGGGCCCTGGAATTATCAACGTGAGGAAAATGTTCTTTCTGTGCATAATCTGTCCGGGGGGAGATTGAGTGGAAAGACAAATACGGGCCAACAACTGTATTGGGCTGCCGTCATACCAAACACATTGAACCCATCCATGCTGATGTCGACTCGAGGATGCCTCGGATCTGCCGCTTTGTCAGCATGTAATTCATCAAACTTTTCCATGCAACACCATCCGATGTGTGTATCATCATCAGATTCCCCTCTGCATCTAGTTCGGTTCTTTTGCATGTTTTGTGCCATGTCATCTGTCTGGCCGTCTCTTCGACCATCAAAAGACGTTGAAGTCTTGGTACGATAGGCATATACCGAAGAACACTAACGGGGATTTTGGTCTGTGTCTTCTCACCCATACTGTTGTCTACTACAATATACCTGGAAGACTTGCAAATGGGACAATAGTTCAAGTCCGCATAGTCAAGCCTAAATAAGGCACATCCTTTCTCACATGCATGTATCTTCTCATAGGGCATCTTCAATGCACGGAGGATTTTGTCCGACTGGTACAGGTTTGCAGGCATTACATGGCCTTTGGGTAGAAAGCGTCCAAATACTGTCATAATTGCGTCGTAGCATTCTCTGCCCAAGTTGAACCGAGCCTTCAGAGCCATTACTTGTGAGATGGCATCCAACTGACAAAGCTCAGTGTGCTCGTGGAGCGGACGTTTTGAAGACTCCAACATTTCATTGAAGGCCTTTGCAGATTCCTCCGTCTCCTCGCCCGAATCCCGAGCATCATCATAGTCTTGCACCATGTTTTTCATCCTGGTACGATGCTCGTCGGTGCGACGACGATCCACCTCAGCTCGGTCACGTTGGGCAGACTCACCATGAAATGTCCACACCATATAATCGAGCGTAAAACCACTCTTTTGCAGGTGTTTGCCCATTTCAGCCTCCGTCCTCTTTTCCCAATTGCCGCACGGGAAATAGGGGCACCAGGTTTTCCTCTGGCCATTTGCAAATGCGGCTTGCACAAACCCCTTGGTTTTTGTGAACCATTTAGCGCTCCATTTGTTCTGACCAGTGTGACCGGTATACATCCACGCACGATCACTCATCTTGAATTTCAGAGCTACTGGACACACAACAATTATATATATAATTCACCATGTATATATTAATCAGTTGATCTACTTTGTCAATTTTATTACGTCCATGCAAGCTACACTCTAATAGGTAATGATAGGTCCTAATTCCACCCGAGTATGTGTAGATTGGGTTCATTTTCCCATGCTATGCTCCGGATCCGACGCAAAATTTCGGCAGCACCTCCCCGCTGTTCTGCTGATACACGTCTCTGCAATAAATAGAGAGGATGTGTACCCGGAGAACAACAGGGGAGGCACTGACGAAATTTATGCGTCGGATCCAGAGCAAAGAAGATGGGAAAATGAACCCAATCTACACATACTCAGGCTGTCCACGGATGGCGTTGGACAATTTGAAATAATCAAGGTTATAAATATGCAAATGCATGCATATTTATAACTATGACGCTTTCGAACGGGAGACACATATTGGTTACGCATACTGATGATTCAAGACACATATATAGCTAGCTATCAAGTTTCTTCGGCACGAACACCGGAACATAGCAAATAATTAATGGGGGAGGAGGACATGTCATTTGTGCTCACCCACGAACGAAGGGGCAGAGCTCTTCAAACGCACGGCGAGGTCGTCGAACACCAAACCTCGCAGCGATGAAACAACTGCACATTTAAATCTACCCAGTCAACACAATTATATATGATGTTTTTCATAATAAAATCGAAAAATATATGGCCTAGCTAATAATTCACTAATATATCACCCCGTCGGCCTCTGGAAGGCCAAAGAACACCTTTTCGGGAGGTGTCGGGGGTCGGGGTGTCGTGTCGGTGTTGGGGTGTCGTGTCGGGGTCGGGGGGTCGTGTCGATATTCGGGCTGTCCACGGATGGCGTTGGACAATTTGAAATAATCAAGGTTATAAATATGCAAATGCATGCATATTTATAACTATGACGCTTTCGAACGGGAGACACATATTGGTTACGCATACTGATGATTCAAGACACATATATAGCTAGCTATCAAGTTTCTTCGGCACGAACACCGGAACATAGCAAAAAATTAATGGGGGAGGAGGACATGTCATTTGTGCTCACCCACGAACGAAGGGGCAGAGCTCGTCAAACGCACGGCGAGGTCGTCGAACACCAAACCTCGCAGCGATGAAACAACTGCACATTTAAATCTACCCAGTCAACACAATTATTTATGATGTTTTTCGTAATAAAATTGAAAAATATATGGCCTAGCTAATAATTCACTAATATATCACCACGTCGGCCTCTAGAAGGCCAAAGAACACCTTTTCGGGAGGTGTCGGGGGTCGGGGTGTCGTGTCGGTGTTGGGGTGCCGTGTCGGGGTCGGGGTGCTGTTTCAGGGTCGGGGGTTCGTGTCGGGGTCGGTGTGGTGTCGGGGTCGGGGGTTCTGGGGGTCGGGGGGCAGGGTTCGGGTTTGATGTCGTGTCGGGTCGGGGATTGTGTTTGGGTGTGGTGTCGGGTGCCGGTGTCGCGGTCGGGTTTTGCGTCGGGGTCGGTGTCGGTGTCGTGTCGGGAACTGGGTGTTCGGGTCAGGGGTCCGCGTTGTTGGGTTGGTGTCGGGGCCGGGGTTTCGGTGAGGTGTCGGGGTGGTGGTCGGGGTCAGGGTGTCGGGGTCAGGGGGGTCAGGGGTCGGGGTGTCGGGGTGTGGTGTCGGGGTCAGGGGGTCGGGGTGTTTCCTTCTATCCTTCTTCTTCTTTATTTCTCTTCTTCTTCTTCTTCTTTCATCTTTTTTCTACTTTTTTACTTTTTTCTTCTTTTCTTCTTCTTCTTCTACTTCTTCTACTTCTTTTCTTCTTTTCTTCTTCTTCTACGTCTTCTACTTCTTTTCTTCTTCTTCTTTTTTCATCTTTTTTCTACTTCTTTTCTTTTCTTCCTTTCTTCTTCTACTACTTCTTCTAATTCTTTTCTAACACTAACACTAACACAATCTAGCACTAACAATTAAACAGCAAAAATAAATGACAAAAAAGAAGTAGCCCCTCACCAGAGCAATGGGACGGTCGGCGGGGGGCACTGGGCGGCAGGGGCGGCGCTGGGCGGCGGGTGGCGGGGCGACGGCCAAGCGTGTGCGGGGGTGGCGCTGGGCGGCGGGGGCGGCGGTGGGTGGGGATCTGGTGGGCATCAGGGAGGAGAGAGGGAGAGCGAAGAGAGTAACGGGCGGGGGTGGGGGCCGTTAATTAGTCTGCTCTTTGCCGTCCGCCGCTCTTTGCCGTCCGCCTTTATCTCTCTTTGTCGTCCCCTAGCGGACGGCAAAGAGGTGGGGCGTTAAGTTTTTTCTAAATAGGCTGAGGGTGGTGGCCACATCCCTCTTTGCCGTCAGCTAGTTGACGTCAAAGAGCTGGTAGATGGCAAAGGCCTGTTTGGCTGTCCGCTGTTTCTTTGTCATCTGCTTTTCGGTAGCTAATGGCGAAGAGCTTCTTTGCCGTCTGCTAGCAGACGGCAAAGAGCTGGCAGATGGCAAAGTAGCTGATTCCAGTTGTGATAGCCCCATAATGCATCATCTAGTTTCTTGGACCAATTCTTTCTAGACCTATTAACAGTCTTTTGCAAAATTAATTTGAGTTCTCTATTACTTAGTTCTACTTGACCACTAGACTGAGGGTGTAAGGAGATGCAATTCTATGATTAACATCATATTTAGCAAGCATTTTATGGAAAGCACCATGAATAAAATGTGAACCACCACCAGTCATTAAATATCTAGGGACTCCAAATCTTGGAAAAATAACTTCTTTAAGCATTTTAATAGAAGTGTTATGATCAGCACTACTAGTTGGAATAGCTTCTACCCACTTAGTAACGTAATCAACAGCGACTAAAATATGTGTATATCCATTAGAGGAAGGAAAGGGTCCCATATAGTCACAGCCCCAAACATCAAATGGTTCAATAACAAGTGAATAATTCATAGGCATTTCTTGATGTCTACTAATATTACCAATTCTTTGACATTCATCACAAGATAATACAAACTTACGGGCATCCTTGAAGAGAGTAGGCTAATAAAAACCAGATTGCAGTACCTTATGTGCAGTCCTATCTCCAGCATGGTGTCCTCCATAAGCTTCGGAGTGACACTTGCGTACGATCTGTTCCTGTTCATGCTCAGGTACACAACGTCTAATAGCACCATCTACTCCTTCTTTATAAAGATGTGGGTCATCCCAAAAGTAATGCCTCAAATCATAGAAGAACTTTTTCTTTTGCTGGTATGTGAAACTAGGTGGTATAAATTTAGCAACAATGTAATTAGCATAATCAGCATACCATGGAGCAGTATGAGAAGCATTTATGACATTTAATTGCTCATCAAGAAAGCTATCATCAATAGGTAGTGGGTCATCAAGCACATTTTCTAACCTAGACAAGTTGTGTGCAACGGGGTTCTCAGCTCATTTTCTATCAACAATATGCAAATCAAATTCTTGTAGCAAGAGAACCCATCTAATAAGCCTAGGTTTAGCATCTTTATTTTCCATAAGATATTTAATACCAGCATGATCAGTGTGAATAGTTACTTTAGAATCAACAATATAAGGTCTAAACTTATACAAGCAAATACAACTGCGAAGAATTCTTTTTCAGTAGTAGCATAATTTCTTTGAGCATTGTCAAGGGTTTTAATCGCATATTCAATAACATTTAGTTTCTTATTGACTCTTTGTCCTAGAACAACACCTACAGCGTTGGCGGCCTTGCGGCGTCTACGCGTGCGTGCGTCTCGCCTGATCTTGTCGATGCTGCCGCTAGGGCGCATCTCCTCTTGGTATTATGTCCCTCGACTCCCTCCGTCCTCCTCCTTCCGGCTGTTCTTCTAGTGTAGCACCTGATAGATGAAATATATAGACAAATTGTAATATATAGAATTAGTCAGCGGGGCTTGGTCTGCTCCAGATTCTTCATCTCCTCCTCCTACACCTACATGCTCGCCATGGGCAGACCGCTGGCGTGGCTGACGTCTCTTCCTCCTGGGCGTTCCTTCTGGATCCCTACCGGTGCCTCCTGGTGCGAGGCCTCCCTGGTGGGTACTTTGTCTTTGTCTCCGTGTTTGGTGCCAGCACACCTGCTACCATGATGAGGCACGCCGGAGGAGCTGCTGCAAATCTCCATGCGCAGGTTCTGCTCCTGGACCCTTGTGTTAGCCATAATCCATGTGTGCATGCACGGCCGTGACGCGTCTGTGCGCGTGTGTGACGTGCGTGGGTGCGCATGTTTGTTATGCGTATGTGCGTGCGTCGCGTGAGTCTGTTATGCTGTTAGTTGGCTGGGTCATAGGTAGTGGCAAATGTGTGCCAGCCAAGTCAGTAGATATGCATGCATGTGTCTAGTGGGTTAGTGGTTGGGTCATCCCTGCATGCATGTGTTAGTGGCCGGGGTGGCCGTGGATGCGTGCGTGTGCTGGTGCGCAAGGCTATTTATAGAGCCTGTGTGTGTGTAGAGAAAGTGAACCGAGGGTAAATCATGTAGCCACTATAAAGAAGAAAAGATTGGGGCGTTTGAGCGCCCGTGGCGGCGTTCGTCGCCGGCCAGAAAATCTTGTGTTCACTGTTCTTCTTTTTCCATCTCTGTTCGAGTGAGAGGAGAGGTAGTTAGAGGGTTTCGGTTCCAACAATTGGTATTCAGAGCCAAATTCGAGGGGCGGCCGTGGCGCGTGGCGGTGTTCGCGGAGCGCGCAGCGGACATGGAGGCTGCGGCACACGGAGAGCGCGTGGCGACTGCGATGGGCAACGAGTCCATGGTGGTGCGGCGTGATGCCGTGTGCGCGATGAGCATCGACGGTCGCAGATGCGAGGAGGTTGCGGAGGACCTGCGTGGTGGTGCAGAGGCCGCGGCGGGTCGGCACGACGGTTGGGGAGGCGCAGTGGCGCGGTGCACGGAGCCGCGGGTTTTGGCAGCGGCAGCGAGTGGCGCTCGACGGGGCGCAGCACGGCGGTAACTACATCGGTAGCAGTGCGCGACAACGGCCGGCGAGGTGGCCGCTTTGCACGGCATCTGCGGCGGCTCGTGCTGGAAGTAGACGGTGGCGTCGGACAGCAGCAACCATGGCGACGAGCTTGTCATGTCCGGCGCGTGTATGGGCGCGCGCCGGGCGCGCTGGGCGCATCGGGTCCACGGCGGGTCGTGCATGTGATGTGCACGGGCGTGTCCGTGCACGAGTGCAGCTTGTGTGCGTTCTGTTGACGAGATCGGGAGGAGCGCGGAGTTGGTCCTAGGCGGGCTCGCACGACCCGGACGTGTGTGTGCATGCTGCGGGAGTGGGCAGAGCGGGCCGGACCAGGCGCTCGGCGTGGACTGGGGCGTAGGGTACGTGCCCTGGCGCGCCCCAGGGTATAAAACCCCCATATGCGTTGTAACATGTGTGGCTTGAGTTAGTGCGTGAGGAAATCGACCGTAGTTGCGGCCGTTGGCGTTAGTGCGTCGGGAAGAGAAGCTGCGCCGTGTGTCGCCCGAGGTGAATGTCGGGGGTTTGGAGCGACATATGCCAACGGATGGCTTATCATGGTGGGGCCGAGTAGAACGTCGCCGGTGCCTAGAAACGGGATGAGGCGAAGACATGCACGCCGGCAAATCTTACCCAGCTTCGGGGCTCTCCGGGGAGATAATACCCCTACTGCTGCTCTGCGGGGTCTCCGCATGATCACTATGGTCAAGTGTTTACACGGTTGCTCCTTGAGCTGTGTCTGGTGGTAGAAGAGGGCAAGGCTAGCTCTCTCCTTCTATCTGGAGTGGAATAGAACTACTGGGATCCAACCCTTTGCAGGGGTGCCCTAGGGGTTTATATAGGCCTACCCCCCAGGGGTGCAATGGTAATACGACTGGGCGCGGGCCCAGCCGTCAGTGCCTCTGACCTCCGACTTCTCCGCCGACTGCTGGGGCCCGCCGACTGGTCTGGTACGGAGCCGACAGGCCGCGTCCGCCGCGGGTGAGTCTTGCCGGCCGCTGATTACTGTAGCTGTGCTTCTGATGACGCAGGCTTGGTTATGGGGTCGTGGCAACAGCCCCGCCGCCTGGCGGGCGATCACTATAGCCACTCCCCATCTCATCTTGATTAATGGCGCGTGGGCCCCGGGGGAGGGCTCTGCCGACTCCCCCGCGCCGACTCCTGACGGGTCCGACTGGCGGTTCTCCCGCCGTCTCCCGAGGTCTCGCTGACTGGTGGGCCCCGCTGCCTCCAGGCCGTATAGACAAGCCGTCGTGGGCGCAGGACTTGGTACTGTGGTGCTGATGTCGGAGCCGGCTGGGCAACAGTGCCACGCCGCACGGAGATCTTCCCGGGTACGGCGTGCTGTGGCCATGCCTGTCCTTGGTAAGGGGCAGAGTGGGCTTCACTGTTGCCACTCCTCTGCCCCGTCTCCTTCGATGGGGTCATGGTTCTTCGGAGTTGCCGGCCGACTGCCCAAGGCCGGCTTCTCTGGAAGTCGTCCCTGGGACTTGGTGGTGAGCGGGCAGTCGGCCGTCCTGCCGTCGACTCCTCAGGAAGCGGCTCTTCGCCCCGGGGTCTTTGAGGGGCGCAGCCTGCCCCGATGTCTTGAAAGGTTATGGGACTCGGGTTGGCCTACCTGTGGCCCATTACTACGACAGTAGTCCCCGAAGCTGGTGAGGTGCCACGGACGATCGGCCGAGAAGCCTCAGCAGTTTCTCTTTTCGGGTGCTCAACACATGGTCTTGATTGACTTCTGCCGGGCCGTCTAGAAGGAGTCGTACTTGCTCAACTCGGACTTCACTCAATTTCGACTTGCTCGGCATTTAGAACGTCTAGAAGTGGCGTGCTAGCAAAGCCTCCAGGCCGCTGCCCGTTCTTGGCCTGTCATGCGGGGGCACGTGGCTAGGCCGTCCTGCCAGCCCACAGGCGCGAGAGGACAGGCCCACAGGCGGGGCCTGCCACTACCGCACCTCGGCGCCCGAGCGGATCCGCTGCGGCCCCGGTGGACGGTTGGGATTCCCGTGGAGTTACTGCGTGCAGTAACTTTACGTGGATCGTGGGGGGCGTGGGGTTGTGGGCGCAGTAAATCCCCACGTCTGCCCCCTCGGCTTCGCAGCCCACGGGGCTATAAGTAGGGGGAAGAGGGGGGCACACGCGCCCCTCCTTCCCACTACCCCTCGCTTTCTTCCTCCTTGCTGCTCTTCACTCTCCTCCTCGCTCCCCCGCACGCCCAAGCTCCGCACGCCCATGCTATGAGTTCTTCCTCCACTGCCACGCCTCCCCCAGTGCGTTCCGGCACCTGGGACGGTTCTGAGGTCCATGAAGACCATATCGAGTTCCTCCGTCGGACCCGTCTTGCGCCGGAGGGGGAGATTTCCCCTGCCCCGTAGGAGGGCGAGAGGGTCATCTTCCACTCGCACTGCCTGCGCGGGCTGGGGCTGCCGGCGAGCAGCTTTTTCCGGTCTTTCTTGGAGTTCTACGGCCTCCAGCCGCACCACCTCACCCCCAACACAGTGGTGCTGCTGTCCGCCTTCGTGGCCTTGTGCAAAGGCTTCCTCGGAGTCCTCCCCACCCTCGAGATCTGGGGGGAGTTCTTCTTCTCCAAGCTCGGCACCCAGGCCGCGGGCGTGCCGGCTCAATGCGGCGCCTTCATCGTCGTGCGAAGGTCAGGAGCCGACAACCCCTTCCCCTCCATCTCGCTGATAAAGTCGGTGAAGATGTGGCAGAGATCCTACTTCTACGTTAGGAACGTCACCACAAGGGGCGACTGGGTCAATCTGCCGGCTTTCGAACCCGGCCCGCCGGCTGGGAGACTACCCAACTGGTCGTACCAGGCCAGGTCGCTGACGCCTGCGGGAGCCGGCGCCATCACGCAACTCCGAGTGCTGATGCAGTCGGAGGGTCTGACTGGTCCGGACCTGCTGGCCGCCTTCGTCTCGCACCGAGTTCTCCCACTCCACGGCCGCCCTCACATGATATGCCAGATGAGCGGGCACTGCGACCCGAGTCGGATGTGCACCAAGGACATGCCTCACGAAGAGGTGGCCTTCATGGTGAACTACCTCTCGGACAACAGGCTCCTGGAGGACTGGCGATTCGGCAAGGAGCCGTACTCCCGCGCCAACCCCCCGCCCGTGGTGAGTCGCCTTTCCTTTCTTTCTTTCAGATTGTCTTCTTCTTGCCGAGTTTTGTTTTGACCAGTCGTCTTTGGTTAGAATCCCCTTCTCCACCCACCAGCCGGCATCTCGGGGCCGGCCCGTGAGTTCCTCGCGGACCGGTCGGAGAGCGACGTCGAGGACCCCGATCTGGGGGCGGCGGCTCTGGAAGACGACGCCGAGGGAGGAGGAGGGACTGCAGGCGACTTCAGGCCTTCGGCTACCTTCGCCGACTGGCCTGAAGACAGTGCTTAGGGAGAAGTCGCCCCTCACCATCGGCCAGGAGCCAGCCAGCCTGGCGCAGGCTCTTCTGCCGCGCCGGGCACTCCAGGCGGTGGGAAGAAGCGCAGGGCCGTGCCGACCTTGTTCGGCAGTCGGCCGAAGATGCCCAAGGGCTCGGCTGCGGTGACCCGGTGGGACGAGGTAGCCGCGAAGGCCATCCGCTTCCGTAAGGAAGTGAAGAATCTGCGTAAGTATTCTGTCTTCGAAGTTTTATTCTTTCTTCGTGATTTGTCTGAGTCTCTGCTTGCCCCACTTTCTTCAGGGCTCCCCTCTGTCTTGAGCGGGTCGCCGCCGCCTCCGTCATGGGGTAAGAGGAGACGTCCACCACCACTCGGCGGATTGACCCTGCTGCTGACCTCCGGGAGGCGACGAAGCGGAATGCGCAGGAGAGGTGCAACGAAGAAGAGGCCCTCCGCCTGGTGAAGGCGGAGGCCAACAGGGCGGAGGCCTCCGCTAAGAAAAAACTAGCGGAGGCCGAAGCCGCCGCCGCGGCGAAGCAGCAGGCTGAGGAAGCCGCACGCCGCCAGTCGGCCTTGCTCGTCGTCCCCCTGAACTCCGT
This sequence comes from Triticum urartu, assembly GCF_003073215.2. Taxonomy (NCBI): domain Eukaryota; kingdom Viridiplantae; phylum Streptophyta; class Magnoliopsida; order Poales; family Poaceae; genus Triticum; species Triticum urartu. The sequence continues at coordinate 573,596,387 of NC_053022.1, read as the reverse complement.
GCCGCCACCTCCGGAGCTCACGGGGCCAACTGGAGAAGCCGGCGGGGAGAACCTCGTCGAGGAGAGGGAAGGCGGCGACCCCTCTACTCCGGTGCCGCCGACCGAAGACGAGGCCGTGGCAAGGCTACTCCTCCAAGTCGGCTCGCCAACGCGCCGTTGTTTGGAGAAGGCGACTTCGGCACCCTGCCCCCTGGAAGCCGGCACCGCCAGCTCGGCGGCCCCAGACGCCGAGGCGACGAGCGCCGCACCTGTTGGGTGGGTCCGAGGAGGCGGTACAGGGCCGCTGAACCAGGCGCTCCTGGACATCCAGGCGAAGCTCCGTGCTGAGGGCGACGCTCTCCAGAGTTGCACCAAGGCGTTCCTAGCATCGCGGGCAGCCGTCTAGGTATGTTTTTTCTTTGGTCTTTGTTTTCTTCCTCCTCTCTGTGGGGGCGCGCCAGCGCACCCACTGGGTATAGTCCCCGAGTTTCGGGCCGGCTGCTGAGCAGGCGGCCCGGAACTCCAATTGATGAACTTCTGGGTACTAACTTTGTCTGAAATGCTTGTCGCAGGATTACCACAACCTCCGCGTCACTGCCTTCAACCGTAACGTTGAAGAGCTGGGCAAGCGGACTGCCGACTTGGCGGAGAGCCGGAGTAAGTCCTTTTTTCTTCTCTGCGGGGGCGCGCTAGCGCACCCGCGGGCTGTAGTCCCCGAGATTCGGGCCGACTGCTGAGCAGTCGGGCCGGATCTCCCCGGTGACCTACTTTATTGACGACTGTTATCTTTCTTCCTTTCCTTCAGGAGCCAACGCTGCTCTTCAATAGCAGCTGAGTGAAGCCAACTCTGCCCTGCGCGCCAAAGGGGAGGAGTGCAGCAAGCTCGCCATAGAGCGCGATCTGCTGGCCACACAGTTGGCAGAGCAGAAGGAGCTGCTTGTGAAGTCGCAGAGGGAGGCGGAGGAGACGGAAACCGCCCTCTTGGCCGAGTTCGCGAGCGAGCACTCCTCCTGGTCTGACAAGGAGGCACTGCTGTCCTCCGGCTTCCACGAGATTGAAGACATTGTTGATGGTGAGTCTCTCTATTTTCTTTCCTCGAGCTGCTGATTTAAATCGTGCCGACTCCTGGTTTTTAACTTGCTTCTTCGTTTCTTCGTGTCTGTGCAGACTTCTTCCCTGGGCAGTCGCAGCCCGCCATCTAAGCCATCGAGGCTGACCGTGAGAGTCGGAGGGAGGAGGGTGCAGAGATCGCCACCGATGCCCCCCGAACTCTTGACGAGCACATCCTGAGCATCGAGGCTCGCCTCCGGCCGGCTCACCGGATGCTGCGCCGGCTCCAGCGCGTCGGTGCCCAGGCGATTGCCGCCCTTTGGCCGGATATGCAGGCTCCGCGCACCCCCAGCCTGACAGCCAACTGGCTGGAGGTCGCGGCTGGTCGTCTAGAGGCTTGGAAGGGCTCTTCAGCCCGGGCTGGAGTGCGCCGGGCCATGGAGTTCGTCAAGGCGTGGTACCCGGGGCTGGATCTAGACCGGTTGGCCACGCTTCGGTCGGAGGCCCAGCCGGAGCTGGCGGCTGCGGATGATGCCCTCGTCAAACGTGCTGCAGTGATCGCTGAGTACACCGACACCAGCATCTTCGTCCCCGAGCGGTCTGAAGACGGCGAGGAGGTACTGCCGGAGTGGTTTGGGATGAACCCAGACTACGGCGAAGACTCGGCGGAGTTGATTGGCTCCAGCGTCGAGGAGGAGGACGAAGCGGAGGATGGTGGCGAGGCGGAGGCCCCAGAAGACGGAGCAGACGGCCAGCCTCAGCCCGACCGCGCCTCCAGCAACAAGCCGCGTGCGAATAGCTAGCCGGCTGCCCCGACGCCTGATGCTGGCACCTCTTCCGACCCTCCGAATCCGTCTGCCGCCTCCCAAGCTGCCGCTGTATCTTTTATTTTATCTTCTTCAGTAGTGTTTGAAGAACTTATTAATTCACACAATTCCACCCGCGGGGTGTATTTTGAACCTCTACTCGAAAATTCGGCCAAGGGCCTATGTTATGTAAATATACATATCTATGTTTTCTTGCTCATTGTTCTTTTGGCTTTTTTCCTTTGCCGCTTTCTCTTAGTTGCCTGCCTTGCCAATCGAACAGCCGCTCTGCGGACTATTGCTGGATCAAGTGCTAGGCTACTTTGGGAATGTAAGTACTTAGCCGATTTCAAGATTGTTTGAGCAAGTTGGATAGAAGACGACAATCCGACTGTCCGAGAGTCGGTTTGCAAGAAAGGTTGGTAGCCGTCTTGAGCTATGTTTTACGCTTTGAGTCCTTAGCCATTTTTCATGCGAACACCATTCTACCTTACCTCTGCCCACCGTACAGTCGCTCTGCGAGCTGTGGCTTCTGACAGAAGACGGTTTAGGTGTTACAAACTACTTGTCCGACTGCAGGAAGCATTTCATAGTGCAAGGCGGCAAGTCCCCGGGCCGACTTGTCGAGCCCGGTGCCAAGCGGCATGACAAAGAGTAACATACTTGTAGGCATAATTTTTATCATACAGACAAAAGAGGGCAGTCCCCGAGCTAGTCTCGGGGGGCCCGAAGTCTTGGTACTTTAATACAAAAGGTAGCGTGGTACATACTGCATCAACTGTAAAATCTTCGGAGGAGATTTGCATTCCATGGCCGCTCTGTCTCCTTGCCGGAGTCGTCCCTCTTGCGTGCTCGGGGCTTCTGAGCGTCGATCAGGTAGTAGGAATCGTTGCCCAGTACTTTGTTGATGATGAAAGGGCCTTCCCAAGGCGCCGACAGCTTGTGCTGGCCGGCTGTTCGCTGGATCACCCGGAGCACAAGGTCGCCTTCTTGGAAAGATCTTGGCCTGACCTTCCTGTTGTGGTATCGGCGCAGGCTCTGCTGGTAGATGCTGGACCGGCTGAGTGCCAATAGCCGGCCCTCTTCCAGCAGATCGACACCGTCTTGTCGTGCTTCTTCTTCTTCCTCCTCGGTGTACATGGTGACTCATGGGGAGTCAAACTCTATGTCTGTTGGGATGACGGCTTCGGCGCCGTAGACAAGGAAGAAGGGTGTGAAGCCGGTTCACTTGTTTGGAGTCGTGCGCAGACTCTAGAGGACGGCTGGCAGCTTGTCGAGCCAGCAGCCAGCCGAGCGCTCCAGAGGCTCGATCAACCGAGGCTTGATGCCGGACAAGATGAGGCCGTTTGCTCGCTCCACTTGGCCGTTTGACTGCGGATGGGCGACGGACGCTAGGTCCAGTCGGATGCCTTGTGTTGCGCAGAAACAGGCCAAGGCGCCTTTCGCAAAATTTGTGCCGTTGTCGTTGATGATGCTGTGTGGTATGCCGTACCGAATTGTGATATCGGTGATGAAGGTCACGGCAGTCGGACCGTTCAGTTTCTTAATTGGCTTCACTTCCACCCACTTGGTGAACTTGTCCACTGCGACAAGTAGGTGAGTTAAACCACCTCGTGTTGTCTTGAATGGTCCCACCATGTCTAGACCCCAAACTGCGAAAGGTCAGGCAATGGGGATGGTCTTGAGCGCAGAAGCCGGCTGGTGCGGCTTGGAGCTGAACTTCTGGCACCCTTTGCATTTTTGGACCAACTCCTTGGCCTCTTCCAAGGCAGTCGGCCAGAAGAAACCATGCCGAAAGGCTTTGGCGACGAGTGCTCTTGAAGCCGCATGGTGGCCACATTCGCCTTGATGGATGTCTTTGAGAATCGCCTGGCCTTGCTCTGGCTCTACGCAGCGCAGGTAGACACCAGTGACGCTGCGCCTGACCAGCTCTTTGTTGATTATGGTATAGGCTGCCGCTCGGCGTTGTACTTGCCGAGCTGAGGTTTCATCAGTTGGTAGCTCTTTATTCACCCGGAATTTGAGGATGGGCTGGGCCCATGAGGGTGCTGCTATTTCTTCGACTACCAGAACTGCGACTTGGAGTCAACAGCCGCTTGCTGGGTTGATGAAGTCCCCAGGCCGACTGGCGTGGTCCATGGGCCGAGTTCTGGAATCTTCGAGTCCGCCACCGCAGTCCCCGGGCCGGGCTCGACTGTGGCGGCTTTGGAGTCATCCGCCAAAGTCCCCGTTCCATCTGCCGGAGCTCTGGAGTCGGATCCGCCGTCTTCGCGAGGAGCCGGCACAAAAATGGAGTCTGATTCTGGTGAAGGCTTGACAGGCGGCTTGAGGAGGTGTTGAAGGGCGACGCCAGATGGTATTGCTTGGCGGGTAGAGCCGATTCGTGCCAAGGCGTCTGCTTGGTCGTTGTCGTTTCTTGGCACGTGGAGGAACTCGCACCCTTCGAAATACCCGCTAAGTTGCTGCACGAGGAAACAGTAGCTCGCCATGTTTGCGTCTTTCGCGTCCCAGTCGCTAGATGACTGCTGGACCACTAAGTCTGAGTCGGCATAACACAAGATCCGGCGGATGCCAAGTTCTTTGGCAAGCCGGAGCCCGTGAATGAGCGCCTCGTACTCGGCAACTTTCTTGGAGGCGGCAAAATGGATTTGCGGTGCATACTTGAGCTTGTCGCCTTTGGGAGAGGTGTGGACGACGCCGGCTCCCAAGCCGGTGCGCATCTTGGAGCCGTCGAAGTGCATCCGCCAATGGGTGGAGTCAGGCGCTGGAGGCAGGTACTGGGTCTCGGCCCAGTCGACGAGGAAGTCGGCCAGTCCTTGTGATTTGATAGCGGTGCAGGGCTGGTAGTAGATGGTGTAAGGAGCCAGCTCTATGGCCCACTTGGCCACTCGACCAGAGGCATCTCAGCTACCGATGATCTCGGCATGTGGAGCCGTACAGACCACTGTGATTGGATGCTCTTGAAAATAAGGCTTCAATTTCTTGGCAGCAAAGTGTACGCCATAGCACATCTTCTGGTAGTGGGGGTAGTTCTGCTTGGAGGTCGACAGTACCTTGCTCAGGTAATATACCGGTCTCTGGACAGGTAGCGCCTTGCCTTCCTCCTTGCGCTCTACTACAATGACTGTGCTGACTACTCGGCTAGTGGCAGCGATGTACAGGAGCATAGGTTCCTTGGGAGTCCGAGCCGCCAGGACGGGTGGAGTAGTCAGTATCTTCTTCAACTGGTGAAAAGCTTCGTCCGCCTTATGGTTCCACTCTAAAAAAGTGGTCTTCTTCATGAGTTGGTATAAGGGGAGAGCTTTCTCGCCGAGCCGACTGATGAATCGGCTGATGGACGCTAAGCAGCCGGTGAACTTCTGCACATCCAGCAGTCGGCTGGGTACCTCCATTCTCTCGATGGCCTTGATTTTCTGGGTTGCATTCTATGCCGCGCTCAGAGACCAAGAAACCTAGAAGCTGGCCGGCTGGTACTCCGAAGACACACTTCTCGGGGTTGAGCTTGATCTGGAACCGGCGTAGGTTCTCAAAGGTCTCCTTGAGATCTTCCAACAGTGTTCCTCACTTTTTTGTCTTCACCACCACGTCGTCCACGTAAACGTGGGCGTTCCGGCCGAGCTGCATGCAACGCTGAAAGGTGGCGCCAGCATTCTTCAAACCGAACGTCATGGTGAGGTAGCAGAACGCTCCAAACGGTGTGATGTAGGCGGTCTTCAATCTGTCAGCCGGGTTCAGCTTGATCTGGCGATATCCTGAGTATGCATCCAAGAAACTCAACAGCTCGCATCTGGCTGTGGAGTCTATCACCTGATCAATTCTCGGCAGAGCAAACGGGTCCTTGGGGCAGGCCTTGTTGAGGCTCGTGTAGTCAATACACATTCGCCATTGCTTGTTCTTCTTTAGCACCAGGACTGCATTTGCCAGCCACTCTAGGAAGAAAACTTCCATAATGAAGCCGGCTGCTAGGAGTCGGGCTATCTCTTCTCCGACGACTATTCTCTTCTCTTCTGATAGGCGACGCAGGGGCTGCCTGACCGGCTTTGCATTAGATCGGACATGTAATTTGTGCTCGGGGAAATCTGTCGGTGCACCTAGCATGTCTTTGGGAGACCATGCGAAGATGTCCCGATTCTCACGGAGGAAATCGACGAGCTCGCCTTCCTATTTGTTGTCGAGGTTTGCACCTACGACGGCGTACCTCTCTGGGTGCTCCGGATCCAAGGGTATCTTCTTTGTCACTTTGGCCGGCTTGAACGAACCTTCGGCTTCCGACTCCTTTGGGTCGGGCGATATCTCCGGCTGCTTGCCGGCCATCGCCACAACTCGTTCAAGGAGTCGCTTCTCAGCTGCGATCACCAGGGACTCGGCCAGCCGACTGCTCTCGACCGCACAAGCGGACGACTTCTGGTGGTCGCCGGCCACAGTCAGAATTCCCCTGGAACTGAGCATCTTCATCTTGAGGTAGGCGTAGTGGGAGACCGCCATGAACTTGGCCAAGGCGGGTCGGCCAAGTAGCGCATGGTATGGGCTCTCAAGGTCCACCACCTCAAACCAAACAGGCTCTCTTCGGAAGTGATCGTTGTCCCCGAAGAGAACGTCAATCGGGATCTTGCCGATTGGTGAGCAAGAAAGCCCAGGAGCAATGCCGTGGAACATAGTCCGGCCGTTCTAAAGCTGTCTTTGCTTGATTCCTAACTTCTGCATGGTGTCCTTGTACAGGATATTGATGCTGCTGCCCCCGTCTATCAGAACTCGCGAGAAACGCGCGGCCCGTTTGTCCATGGCAAAGGTGGCATCCAGGACCAAGGCATAGGAGCCCAGACTCGGCATCACTTCTGGGTGGTCAGCCCTGCTCCAGCTGATGGGCCTCTCAGACCAGTGCATGAACTCTAGCGTCCTTGAGGCTACTGCATTCTCCTCTTGTCGCTGCAGCCGCCTGCTGCGTCGATCATCAGCCACACTGGTGAACACCACATAGGCTCCATGCTCTTCAGGGTATTCGTCTTGTACTGCGTCGACTGGCCTGACTGCCGGCTGCTGGGGTGGAGGTGGAGGCGGCTGCCCAGCAGGCGGGGGTGGCAGGAGGCCGTTTCCCTTGGCGATCCTGGTGAGCCAGAGGCACTTCCGGGTGGTGTGATTCGACGGCTTCGCGCCGCTGTGGAATTTGCAAGGTCCATCCAAGGTCTGCTCATAAGAGAAGGCCGGCAACCAGTTCGTCTTGCCGCCTTTCTATCGCTTGGGCGGAGGCTGCTCTTCTGGCTGCTGGGCTTCAACGGTCGCGACCTGCCGGCTGCTGGAAGCCGGCTGCGGGGCCTTGCGCTTGTTGTCGCCCTGCTGTTGTCGCCGGCCGGCGTCTGCCGCAGGAGTTCTTGGAGCCTGAGGAGCTACTTTGGCAGTCGTGCTGATTTGAATTTCCTCCTTCATGGAGGAGTCGGCCGTAGCATACTTGTCCGCTATGATCAGCAGCTTGTCGAGGGTTTCTGGCTCGTCGCAGAGGAGCTTGTGCTTGAGGAGGGTGCCTTCTCGGCACCCGGCTGTTAAGTACTCGATGGACTGCACCTCGTGCACGCCCTCGCAGGAGTTCCGGAGCTCAGCCCAACGCGTGAGGTAGTCGCGAGTCGACTCGTCAGGGCCTTGCACGCACAAGGAGATCTGACGAGGCATGGGAGGACGCTTGTATGTCCTGGTGAAGTTGCGGACGAACGATTCAATGAAGTCGACCCAGCTGTTGATGCTGCGGGGCTTTAGGCTGTTCAGCCATGTCCGGGCTGTGCCCGGGAGCATGAGCGGAACGTACTTTATGGCGACACGCTTGTTGCCGTTTGCTATGCTGACAGCCGTGGAATAGTCGACTAGCCAGTCTTCCGGCTTCACGGAGCCGGTATACTTGGGCGTGTCTCTTGGGAGCGTGAACCCTCTGGGAAAGGGCTCATCCCGAATGCGGGGCCCGAAACAAGGCAGACCCAGCTCGTCTTCTTCTTCCAGTGCCAGGGACCGGTGAAGTTGGTCGATCCGGTGGCGGGCGCCATTCTCTCCAACTCCCTATCGGCGGCCAAGGCGGTCACCGAGAGTCGGATGGTCAACAGGCGGTGGGGAGACTCGCCTCTCCTTGCGGGGAGGGGGAGGCGGATAGTTGTCCCGTCGTTCCACTGCTCTCGGGCGGCCATCTCGGTCGCGCTCTATGGTAATGCGAGTCCGACTGTGGCTGACAGCCGGCTCCTTGTCCTTTCTTCCTCCGGCGCCGCCAGTCGGCGTCCGAGACGTCGCGCCTTGATCTCGGTGCGGGTCGTCGTTTGGCCGCTGCGGCACCTCCGGGCGGCAGCCAGCCTCGTTCTGCGCGGCAGCCGCGTCGAGGAGCCACTGGACTCGCTCCATCATGAGGCGGCGTTCTTCGCCCTCGAAATTGTCCAGCTCATCCGCCGCTGCTTGGGCGGCTCGGATGTTCTCCGCCTGTGTAGCATACACGGGGCGGCTAGCCCCAAACAGGCTGGCGATGGCTACGCCGCGCTGCTGGACCGCGCCAAGGCGGCTGGGCCCTGCCGAGGCTGGCGAGCCGCCAACGGCGCGATCCATCTCCCGCTGGTAAGCTTCTGACAAGCGTCTCATGCTGGCCAGCTTCTTCGCGCCTTCGACGAGCTGAAGGCGGCGCGCTTCTAACGTCTCTGCGTCAGCACCTTCCGGAATGGGCGCAGCTAGGTCTTGCAGCGCCGCGCCGAGTGAGTCGGGTGCCCCTCCGCCAGGGAACTCGTCATGACTGATGACTAGCACCTCAGTGACGGTGCTTCCGTCGCTCTCTGCGTGGGGGAGAGGTTTGTCGTAGACCACCACGTTGGTGGGGAACGCGTCGATCGACGCGGTGTCGGAGTCGACCAGCATCGGGTCGGTGGAGCCTACGGACTCCAAGTCTACGGCAGGCTCGCCGGAAACGTGGAGTTGATTAAGGAGGCCCGCGAGGAGGTTTTCGGGGCCGCCTGCGCCTGCGTCGGATGCAGGTTCGTCGGAGAGGTGGACCTCGTCGACAAGTTCGGCCAAGGAGCTGGCTGCGCAGGCGATCTCAACGCCGCGCAGCGCGTCGATGCAAACTTCGCCTGGCGTGCCTGGCTGGCTGCGCTCGCCAGGGAGGAAAAGGGTTCCCGTCCAGAACAGATCTCCGAACGGCGGTGCACCATGCCCCACGGTGGGCGCCAAATGTCGGGGGTTTGGAGCAACATATGCCAACAGATGGCTTATCATGGTGGGGGTGAGTAGAACATCACCGGTGCCTGGAAACGGGATGAGGCGAAGACATGCACGCCGGCAAATGTTACCCAGCTTCGGGGCTCTCCGGGGAGATAATACCCCTACTGCTGCTCTGCGGGGTCTCCGCATGATCACTCTGGTCAAGTGTTTACAAGGTTGCTCCTTGAGCTGTGTCTGGTGGTAGAAGAGGGCAAGGCTAGCTCTCTCCTTCTATCTGGTGCGGAATAGAACTACTAGGATACAACCCTTTGCATGGGTGCCCTGGGGGGTTTATATATGCCTACCCCCCAGGGGTACAATGGTAATTCTACTGGGCGCAGGCCCAGCCGTCAGTGCCTCTGACCTCCGACTTCTCCGCCGATTGGTGGGGCCCGCCGACTGGTGGGCCCCGCCAACTGGTCTAGTACGGAGCCGACAGGCCGCGTCCGCCGCTGGCGGGTCTTGCCGGCCGCTGATTACTGTAGCCGTGCTTTTGATGAAGCAGGCTTGGTCATGGGGTCGTGGCAACAGCCCCGCCGCCTGGCGGGCGATCACTATAGCCACTCCCCATCTCATCTTGATTAATGGCGCGTGGGCCCTGGGGAGGGCTCTGCCGACTTCCCCGGGCCGACTCCCGATGGGTCCGACTGGCGGTTCTCCCGCCGTCTCCCGAGGTCTCGCTGACTGGTGGGCCCCGCTGCCTCCGGGCCGTACAGACAAGCCGTCGTGGGCGCAGGACTTGGTACTGTGGTGCTGATGTCAGGGCCGGCCGGGCAACAGAGCCACGCCGCACGGAGATCTTCCCGGGTACGGCGTGTTGTGGCCATGCCTGTCCTTGGTAAGGGGCGGAGTGGGCTTCACTGTTGCCACGCCTCTGCCCCGTCTCCTTCGATGGGGTCATGGTTCGTCGGAGTCGCCGGCCGACTCCCCAAGGCCGGCTTCTCTGGGAGTCGTTCCTGGGACTCGGCCGTGAGCGGGCAGTCGTCCGTCCTGCCGTCGACTCCTCAGGAGGGGCGCAGCCTGCCCCGATGTCTTGAAAGGTTATGGGACTCGGGTTGGCCTACCTGTGGCCCATTACTCCGACAGTAAAGAAGGGCGTTCTCCGTGGCAGTTGACGAGAAGCCGGAATCCTGTCAGGATGGACGGTACAGTCATGCCTTAGGGGGGAGAATGTTAGTCATAATCCATGTGTGCATGCACGGCCGTGGCGCGTCTGTGCGCGTGTGTGACGTGCGTGGGTGCGCATGTGTGTTGTGCGTATGTGCGTGCGTCGCGTGAGTCTGTTATTCTGTTAGTTGGCTGGGTCATAGGTAGTGGCCAAATGTGTGCCAGCCAAGTCAGTAGATATGCATGCATGTGTCTAGTGGGTTAGTGGTTGGGTCATCCCTGCATGCGTGTGTTAGTGGCCGGGGTGGCCGTGGATGTGTGCGTGCGCTGGTGCGCAAGGCTATTTATAGAGCCCGCGTGTGTGTAAAGAAAGTGAATCGAGGGTAAATCATGTAGTTACTGTAAAGAAGAAAAGATTAGGGTGTTTGAGCGCCCGTGGCGTCGTTCGTCGTTGGCCAGAAAATCTTGTGTTCACTGTTCTTCTTTTTCCATCTCTGTTCGAGTGAGAGGAGAGGTAGTTAGAGGATTTCGGTTCCAACACCTTGTGGGTGTATGTGTTTCCTGGCCTCACACATCAAAAGATATAGATGAATATATGTATTGTTAGTTAACTTGAGAGGTGGTACTCCATGTTGTATTTTTGCCACCAGCGTGTTCCGCTTGCTGCTGCCCGTCCTCCTTGTGACCGGCGCAGCACCAGACAGGCAAGGGTACATGTGTGTGCGCTGGGGCGCCGGCGCTGGCGACGACCTCACATCTCGACGTGTGTTGCCGCCACAGCGGTGAGAGCGCGTCACTCCTCTGGCCTCCATCTCCTTGGCGCATGCGTTGCCGCCGGGAAGAGTCAAGATGCGTGGGTTTTCCCAACGAGCGTGCTATCGCCGTGGTTGCCCTTGGGCCTCCTCAAGGATCATCTGCATGTCGACGCTGCCGTCATCGATCGCGTCGTCTCTTCTTCCGTCCAGCGTCCTTAGACATCCTGCAAAATAGATGATAACATAAAGATCATTACTTCACGGGCGCGTTTCATCATTGACACCGCCGCCACGAGGCGTTTTCTTCCACGTGGTTTCTCCGCTGCCTCTTGACTTGGTGCGTGAGATGTGTTCGTGGGCTGGTTCTCCCCTCTCTGACCGTGCGTGACTCTGGTAAAACAACGACAAAGAAAAGAAAGAGGGTGATGAGGGCGTCGTTGCCACTGCCGACGCGCCGACCAAGATTGGGCAGCTTCCGAGTCGTCCTCCCCCCGGGCGCTGCCGCTTCTCATTGTCTGATCGGCGCCGGCGCCGCCACAGCAGCACCTTTTATGTACGTCTCTTCCGGCAAGATGCCTACTCCATCGACACTGCCGCACGGGCACGTCTCCTCCTGCGTGTGTCTCGATGCTTTGCTCTCTGGCCGTCGTCCTCTCCCTGTGCGTGAACTCTTTGATGTTTCTCTTGATGCGATCTGGTGTATTAAGAATAGAGAGAAAAAAGGAACGAGTAATTGAAGAGAAGAGTGCCATACGTGCCCTTGCATGCATGTGTTATGCATCTCGATATGTCTCCACGCTTTCTAAAGAGCTAGCCTGACTTGACACGCAACGACATCGTGTGTGTTGCCGTCGCCGTCGTCGGGCTTGGACAGGTGCCACTGCCTGCCGCCGCAGTGTCCTCTCGCCAGTCTTTTTGCATGCGTACATGCATCGTTGCGATGGAGCCGTTGGCTGTACTAGCTGCCACCGGGGACGCGTCATCTCTGTTGAACATGTGTACATGTATGTATATTTGGATTTTGTCTCTCCCCTGTATTTACGTGTATCTTGGGAGACAAGACACCGATCGTATCCCTTGTTCCTATATACATATGCCTAGTGCACGATCAATAATTATCGATATACCAAACCATTCTCTACATTGTATCTATCGCAAGTCAATCCTTTCCCACTTCCACCTAACCCTAGCCGCCGCCGCCTCGGGCCGCCCTCGCCGCGATCTGCCGCCGTCGCCGCCTCCCTGCGCTGCACTCTCCTTCCCGCAAACGTCCCGATCCCGCCGATCGCTAGCTCGTCCCGCTAGCGATCCCGCCCGCTCCTGCCGCCCGATCGCTACCGATCCCGCTCGCTCCCCGCCGCCAGATCGCCTCGCTTGCCCTTCCCGCTATCAAGCCGTTCGCTTCGCTCGAACATGCGCGCCTCCAGCCAGCCGCTCGCTCCCAGCCGCTTGCTTCGCTCGCTCACGCACGCCTCCAGCCAGCCACTCGACCCCTCGCGCCGCTCGCTGCCTTCTGTTGCGCGCTGCCGGCTGCCACATCACCGCCCAGCCACCATGTCTTCCTCCGCCTCTTCCTACTCCAACCCTTTCGGCGGACCCGACCCTGCTGACATCTGCGACATCAACATCCACGACCGTGTCCCCGTCGTCCTCGATTCCACTGACGCCACGTACTTCGCGTGGAAGACGTACTTCTCGCTGCTCTTCCGCGAGAACAACCTCGTGGATCACGTTGACGGTTCCGTCGACTCCCGCGCCATGGTGGGCGACTCCGAGTGGACCGCGATCGACGCCACGCTCATCCGGTGGTTCTTCACCACCATCTCGAAGGACCTGTTTCACATGGTCGTGAGTGATGGTGATGACGCCCGCGCCGTGTGGGTCAAGCTCAATGGCCTCTTCACCGACAACAAGCTTTAGCGCCGCGTATTTTTGCAGCATGAATTTTTTGACTGTCATCGGGATGATCAGTCTATCGATGACTACGGTCGCCGCCTGAAGACGTTGCCGGATGAGCTCCGTGACATTTGCGCCAAGGTTGATGACGACCTCCTCCTCGGCACGCTCACCGCCGGCGTCAACGAGGACTTCGGTAACGCTGCTTCCAACCTCTCCCTCATGCCGGAGCCCTCCTTCCCCAAGTTCGTGGCATACATGCGGTTGGAGGAGCGTGGATGAAGGGGGTCAAGAAGCGCGTGCAGCAGCACGCCCTCGCCACCGGCACCTCGCGTGGTGCCCCTCCACCAGCCGCCCCGCCCGCGCCTGCGTCCCGTCACCAGCCGGCGCCCCCCGCGCCTCCGGGGTTTTACACCCTCCCGCCCGCGCCCCCTGCCCCACCCACAGCCCCCAGCCGCCACAGCAGGGTGGCGGGCGCCGTGGCAACCGCCGCGGGGGCGGGCGCAAACAGGCACAAGGGGGGCCCCTCGTCAGCAGCAGCAGCAGGCCACCCCGCCCTGGACTTATGGCACCAACCCGTGGATGGGCGTCGTGCACGCGTACTCGATGCCGGTTCGTCGGGCTCCCGCTTCGGGCATCCTTGGGCCTAGGCCCGCGAGCCACCAGACGCCCTTCACCGCGCAAAACGCCGCCCCTTACAGCGGCTATGGCGCCGCGCCCCCGCCCGCGCCCGCCTATGGCGCTGCGCCCATCTACGGCGCCTACGGCGCCGCTCCCACGCCAGCCTACAGAGGGTTTCTCCCTCCCCAGGTGCCGCCGCCGTGGGACCCGACCCTTCTCGCTGCTCTGCACTCCACCCCGTCACCGAGCTCCTACGGTGGTGGCGGTGAGTGGTACATGGACTCGGGCGCCACCGCTCACATGACTGCTCATCCCGGTAACTTCACATCCGCCACTCCTGTTCATACTCCCACTCGCATCACCCTTGGTAACGGTTCCTCCATTCCCATTACACATGTTGGTCATATTTCTTTTCCTTCTACTTCTACTCCCGTTAAGATGTCTAATGTTCTTGTGTCTCCTAACTTAGTCACCAATCTTGTTTTTGTTCGTCGCCTTGCTCGTGAGAATCCTATCACTGTTGAATTTGACGATATCGGCTTTTCTGTGAAGGATGCCTGTACACAGATGGTGCTCCACCGATGTGACAGCCCGGACAAGCTTTACCCGGTGCATCCCTCCAGCGCCACCACCACCCGTCGTCCCGCCACCTTCGCTGCTAGTGTCGATCTTTGGCACGCCCGTCTCGGCCATCCCAACTCCACCGTTATGCGCCAGATTCTTCAGAGCTTTTCTTTCTCATGTAATAACGTTGACGACCACTCTTGTGAGGCTTGCCGTCTTGGCAAGCACGTTCGTCTTCCCTTTAGCGAGTCTACAACCGTTTCCACTTTTCCATTTCAGTTATTGCATAGTGATGTTTGGACGTCCCCGGTTGCGAGAAATAGGGTTACTTATACTATTTGGTGATATTGGATGATTTCTCTCATTATGTATGGACTTTTCCTCTCCATCGCAAGTCCGACGCTCTTGCCACACTCACAACTTTTTATTCATACGTCACCACACAGTACGGTCGTCCTATTCTTGCCTTGCAAACTGACAACGGCAAGGAGTCTGACAACGTCGCTGTCCGCAATCTTCTTGCGTCGCACGGCACCATCTTCCGCCTCACTTACCCCTACACATCCCAGCAGAATGGTCGCGCCGAGCGCATCATTCACACTCTTAATGACTGTGTCCGCACGTTGCTCTTCCGCTCCTATGTGCCTCCTCGGTTCTGGCCGGACGCGCTCGCGACCGCCAGCCTCATCATAAACATTCGCCCGTGTCGTCCACGCTGGAACTACACCGCTCACAAGCTCCTCTTCGGTGTGGTTCCATCTTATGATGGTCTTCGTATTTTTGGGTGAGATGTCGTGCCCAGTTTGCGAGCTGTCGAATAGTCCACCAGCTCGATGTGTCTAATGCTTTCTTGCATGGCCATCTCGACGAGCAGGTGTTCTGTCAGCAGCCTACTGGTTTCGTCGACACCGACTATCCGGATCACGTGTGCTTGCTCTCCCATTCTCTCTACGGGTTGAAGCAGGCGCCTCGGGCCTGGTACCAGCGGATCGCGGCCATTCTTCACCAGCAGGGGTTCCGGTCCACCCGGTCTGATGCCTCCCAGTTTGTTTATCACCAGGGTCCTGCAACCGCGTACCTCCTCCTGTATGTCGATGACATCATCCTGACTGCCTCCTCGCCAGCGCTCCTTCAGCAGATCACAGCTCGCCTCGGCACCGAGTTTGCCCACAAGGACTTGGGGGCTCTCCACTACTTCCTCGGCATCGAGGTTGTGCGCCGGGCCACTGGCTTCTTCCTGCACCAGCAGAAGTACGCCTACGAGCTTCTAGAGAGATCGGGCATGCTTAACTGCAAGCCTGCTCCTACGCCTGTCGACACGAAGGCTAAGGTGTCCGCCGTCGAGGGTTCTCCGGCGTCCGACGCTCCCTTCTACCGCTCCATCGTCGGTGCGCTTCAGTACCTCACACTGACTCGTGCGGACATTCAGTACGTTGTCCAGCAGGAGTGCCTTCATACGCATGCTCCTCGTGATAGTCATTGGGCTCTGGTGAAACGTATTCTTCGTACATACGTGGCACCATCGCTATGGGTCTCACCCTGACGGCACCACCTGACACCAGCCTTGTCGCCTACTCCGACGCTTACTGGGTTGGGTGTCCCGACAGTCGCCGCTCCACTTCCGGCTACTGTGTCTACCTCGGTCCCTCTCTGATTTTGTGGTCGTCTAAACGACAACCCACGGTCTCACGATCGAGCGACGAGGCCGAGTATCGGGCTGTGGCCAACGCCGTCGTGGAGTGCTCTTGGCTACGATAGCTACTTCAGGAGTTGCTATGCGAGGTTACCAAGGCGACGCTTGTTTACTGTGACAACGTCTCCGCGGTGTATCTCGCTGCCAACCCTGTCCATCACCGACGGACGAAGCATATTGAGCTCGACATTCACTTTGTTCGGGAGCACGTCACACTTGGTCGTGTTCGAGGTCTCCATGTGCCCACCGATCAGCAGTTCGCCGATGTCATGACGAAGGGACTACCCACCTCGATGTTTGAGGGTTTTCGGTCTAGTCTCTGCGTCACCGGCGACGCTTCGACTACAGGGAGGTGTTGAACATGTGTACATGTATGTAGGTCTGGGTTTTGTATGCCGCACCTGTAGTGTCTCTCTCCCTCTGTATTTACGTGTATCTTGGGAGACAAGACACCAGTCACACTCCTTGTACCTATATATAGGTGCCTAGTGCATGATCAATGATTATCGATGCACCAAACCATTATCTACAATCTCGGTCCCGATCTTGCCGATGCTGCCTCCAGGGGCGCATCTCCTCCTGGTCCTCCCGCCCTCGGGAACGGTGACTTGTTCTCTGTATTTATAGGGAGAGAGACGAGCGCTGGCTGCGTTGGAGCCATGCGATGGCTCTTCTTACGTTCCAATTTTCTTGGACGAGATATAGATGAGTCGTTTGCCAAATCTTATCAGCTCCGTTCAAGCTTATCTTTGAGGTGCATGATCCGATCGACGGACACGAGTGTATTTAGATACGACTTTGGGACGTACACGTCTAGCCGGGCCTATCACTGTACGTGGAGTTTGGCCAGTAGTCATCGCGGCCACCAGGCAGGATGTGCGCATTGTGCTGATGTACGTATTGCCACTCCATCAACCCAAGAGCCTGCGCGCACGTTGCTACACAATATTTGGTCTTCGATGTATGCATACAGTACGTAGGCAATTTTGCCATTGCACCACGTACAAGGTTAATCAAGAGATCAGCCATGCATGCATTAGTCCATGTGTGCATATGCATGGCCAGCGGACGTGTCCGTCGCAGGCGGACGCGTCTGGCGGCGCGGTGGAGAAGGGGTTAGGGTTTTGTCCGCAATTTGAGGAGGGGGAGACATATTTATAGGTAGGGGGAGATAGGAGAGTCCAAATGAGGTGTGGTTTTCGCCCACACGATCGTGATCCAATGACGGAGCGTATGGAGGGGGTTTAGATGGGCTAGTAGGCTGTTTTGGAGGGGTGCTGGGCTGCAATTAGAGAGGGGTTTTTGCGGTTACCCGGTTAAGCGTTGGGGCATCAAACGACCTCCAAATGAAACGAAATTTGACAGGCGGCCTACCGCTGATGTACCAAGGCCACTCGACAAATTTTGGCCCATTCCGAGAACGTTTTTCTCCCGCTCACGAAACAAGATCTGAGAGGTGCAACGGGTGCATGTGAGAGTGTCGGATTCCGAAACCCACAACGGTGAAAATGACCGGATGCATGCGACGAACACGGATGCAAATGAGATGCACATGATGACATGAGATGAAATGCATGACATGAACAAAATACAAAACGAAGACAAAAACCCAACCACGGAGGAAATATCATATCACATAGCCAGAAATGGCAAGAGTTGGAGTTGCAATTATGGAAAATTACGTCCGGGGCGTTACATGTACATGCTTATCACTACAATAAAAAGAGACATCCATGACATTTTGGGATGAATGAATTTTTTTTTGTCATACTTAGGACACTTCTATGACGATAATTGTGACAAAACCCGGTATCATCATAGATGTGGTGGGTCCTACTTCTATGACAAAAAATCATGACAGAAAATGGGTTTTTCGTCCTGGGCGGGCCGGAGACGCAGCTGCATGACGTTCTTTGGGCCGTCCATGACGGAAAAAACCGTGGTAGAAGCGAGGGCGAGGAAAATATCACGGTGTTCCCTGTTACGGTGGGTGGCCGGGGCCGAGCGATGAGCGTTTCTCTCGTACATGCATGCGCGTGGGTGCGAGGCGTTGTGCTCTAACTGAACCACTACTAGGAAAAGGGCTATAGATAGGATTGATACTAATGACGCACCATGGAAGCAGTGGGCCACTACTATATACTAATGGCGCACCGGTTGGTGATGCGCCATAAGTGTGGAAGACACTAATGGCGCACCAGAAACAGGGTGCGCCACTAGTATTAATTTTTTTTCTATTTTTCCATACAAACTAATGGCGCATCAGGTCGAAGTGCGCCATTACTAGTTCTAACTAGTAATGGCGCACTAGGCAGATAGTGCGCCATTAGTGTAAAAAAAATTATTTTTTTGGAAAACTACTAATGGCGCACCGTTTCACAGTGCGCCATTACTATTTTAAACTAGTAATGACGCACTATTACCCGGTGCACCATTAGTATATTCTTTTTTACTTTTTGCAAAACTACTAATGGCGCACCACCTGCAGGTGCGCCATTAGTAACCAGGGTTACTAATGGCGCATTTGCTGGTGGTGCACCATTAGTAACCTGGGACCCCAACAAGATATTTTGGACAGCCCCACACCTACCCACTCACTTTCCCCACTTCATTCCCTCCACCTCCTTCTCCAAGCTTTCGGCTGCCTCCTCCTCCTCACCTCATTTCCACCGTAGATTCATCTAAATTAAGTGGTGAAATTACCTTTTTTTGATAGGTAAGTAAGGGGAAAGCTATCTTCATGATGTAGATCTACTTTTTTTCTCCCTAGCTCACTCCAACAACGTGCACATGCACTTTTTGTGGCCTAGCTAGATCTATGTATGTTTGTGGTGTTGCATGTGTTTGTGGTGTTGCATATATGTTTGTGTTTGAAGGTACCGGTATTTGAAATGCGATAGTTGCCAATATTTTGCCGGAATGTTTTGATTCATTTCTGTTTCTGCGAGAATTTTGGCACTATGCATTCTTTTTGGTCCTATTTTTAGGGAAGGTCATGCCAAATTTTTTCTTGGTTCTAAAATATCGTTTTGCTCTACCCCGCAGGCGACCATGGTCCGCACGATGACTGAAGGCATCGTGAATAGGTTTTTGAGCTCCGTGAAGGTCGAGATGCTTCAAAAGAACGAGACGGAGATAAGATTTCCGTGTCGAAGATGCAAGCTAAAGAGCCTTATTGCGGACCCGGATTCCGGGCAGGTGCGGGACCACCTGCTCTTGCGTGGTTTCATGGATGGCTATCGGTGGCAAGGTGATGAAGATGACTATGAAGTCGTCCATGGGGGCCGGGCAAGAAATGAGGAAGGGCAACAAGACAAGTACCACCGCGGCGAGGGCGGGCGAGAAGACGAAGAATCTCCAGGACATGATCACGAGGGTGATGCTGTACACAGTCATCATGTAGACGATGTCGTACATGATGATGAGGAAGATCAAGACGAAGGGCATGATCATGAAGATGAAGATGTCGGAGCAAACGACGATGGAGGCTGGGTGTAGGACCCTCATATTCAAGAGCTGCTTCTCAAGCAGACAGATAACGCAAGAGTTGCCGCCCGAGAGAAAGCCAAGCTGGATCAACTGGAGATAGACGCGGTTACTCCATTGTATGAAGGATGCAGGCCCGAGGATACCCGCCTGAAAGTAACGCTCATGGCTCTAGAGATGAAGGTAAAACAAAAAATGACCGACGCATGCTTCGACGAGAACATGTCATTCTGGCACGAACGTCTTCCCAAGGGGAACAAGTGCCCGACCAGTTTCGAGGAGGCGAAGAAAATCGTGTGTCCTCTGGATTTATCGCACGTGAAATACCATGTGTGCATGAACAATTGTATCATTTATCGGGACGAGCACGCAGAGTCTACCATATGTCCGGTGTGCGGCGTCACTCGATACAAGAAGAGGAAGAAAGCTCCTCGAAAATCGGTGTGGTACTTTCCGATCACTCCTCATCTGCAGCGATATTTCGTGGACCCTAAGGTAGCAAAGCTCCTGCGTTGGCACGCGGATAGGGAGGAGAAGAAGCGGGAAGATGACGGAAATGAT
The DNA here is from genome assembly GCF_003073215.2 of Triticum urartu. Taxonomy (NCBI): domain Eukaryota; kingdom Viridiplantae; phylum Streptophyta; class Magnoliopsida; order Poales; family Poaceae; genus Triticum; species Triticum urartu. Next base: position 573,576,651 of record NC_053022.1, on the reverse strand, counting down.
CCGGAGAAAATAAAAAAGACAAGATGCTGAGTCACCCTAAGGATGTGAGCCAGTGGCAAGCGTTGAACTTCGAATACCCAGAATTTGGGAAGGATCCAAGGAACATCGTGCTGGGCGCGAGCACCGATGGAGTCAATCCGTTTGGCAGCCAGAGAAGCACACATAGCACCTGGCCTGTGTTTGTGTGGATGTACAACCTTCCCCCTGGTTGTGCATGAAGAGGAAGTACATTCACATGAGTATGTTAATTGAAGGGCCGAAACAACCAGGGAACGACATCAATCTGTATCTGGGGCTGCTGAAGGAGGAGCTAGACACGCTGTGGAAAATGCCAGCCAATACGTGGGACGCCGCAGAGAAAGAATATTTCCCTATGAGAGCCGCACTGCTCACGACGGTGCACGACTATCTCGCTTACGGATATCTCGCGGGGCAGGTAGTCCACGGATTTTCTGGATGCGTAAGGTGCATGGATGACACAACGTATCGCCAACTAGAGAGAGATCCCGAGTCTTCGAAAACCATGTTCATGGGACATCGAAGATGGCTTCGTGACGATGACCCGTGGAGGAAACGCAAGGATCTGTTCGATGGTGAAACCGAACCCCGAAAACGCCCGTGTACGAGGAGCGGCGAGGAAATAGACGAGCTGTTGAAAAATTGGAAAGACTGCCCACTGCCGGGAAAGAAGCAAAAGGCGCCAGAGCCGGGAAAGAAGCGAAAGGCGCTAGAGCCGCTGCTGAAGGTATGGAAAACGAGGTCTGTTTTCTGGGACTTGCCGTACTGGAAGAGCCACCGTGTGCCTCACAGCCTTGATGTCATGGATATCACGAAGAACGTGTGCGAGAGTCTGCTTGGTACCCTGCTCAACATGCCAGAGAGGACCAAAGATGGGCCGAAAGCAAGGGCAGACTTGAAATCAATGAGCATCAGGCAGGAGCTTCACGCTAATGATGATGATGATGATGATGATGATGATGATGATGATGATGATGATGATGAGGCGAAGCAGGACACAGAAAGTCGTCGCAAAGGCAAAAAGGCCAAGAAGACCGGAAATGACTACCCTCCCGCGTGCTTCACTCTAAGTCAGGAGGAGATCAAGCAGTTTTTCACCTGCCTCCTAGGAGTAAAACTTCCATACGGTTACGTAGGGAAGATAAGCAGATACCTAGACCCAGCGAAGCAGAAGTTCAACGGGATGAAGTCTCACGACTGTCACGTGCTGATGATGCAGATACTTCCAGTTGCAATCTGTGGGATCATGGACGCGCACGTCCGTGAAACGCTATTTGGCCTATGCAACTTTTTTGACGTCATCTCTCGGAAGTCGATTGGCGTGAGGCAACTCAGAAGGCTACAGGAAGAGATCGTGGTGATACTATGCGAGCTTGAGATGTACTTCCCGCCCGCATTCTTCGACGTTATGGTGCATATGCTGGTCCATATCGTGGAGGATATCATCCAACTCGGGCCGACGTTCCTGCACAGCATGATGCCGTTCGAAAGGATGAATGGTGTTATCAAAGGATACGTTCACAACATGTCACGTCCAGAGGGAAGTATAGCCAGGGGCTTTCTGACCGAAGAGTGCATCTCCTGCTGCACGAATTATCTAGGCATCGAGAACCCCATTGGTCTGCCGTCAACAGGCACCTCGGCAGGCTCGCTGGATGGGGTCACCGTGAGGGTCGCCGCGAAATGCATGTCGACTTCGAGGGTCGACTCGCCGACTTTGAAAGAGCAAACCTAGTCGCGCTACAACACATAGACGTGGTCGATCTTGGGTGGTAGAGCACAAAACCTTTATTGAGAAGACGTACAATGACCGAGGCCAACAAAGGAAGGACGGAGATATACTCAAAGAGCACAACTCATGTTTCACGTGTTGGTTCAAGCAGAAGCTTCTGTTGTACCCTTTACATGAGGATTCTTCCGCGGAAGAACAACTCATATTGGCCTTGTCATAGGGCGCCGAGCACAACCTGATGACCTATGAGGCGTACGATATCAACGGCTACACATTCTACACCGAGGACAAGGACATGAAGAGCGATGGTTATCAGAACTCCGGGGTAACGATGGAATCCTACACCGGTAACGACAAGGACAGATACTACGGAAGGATCGAGGAGATCTGGGAGCTGAGCTACGCTGGAGAGAAGGTCCTGATGTTCCATGTCAGATGGGCCAAGAGCGTCCTAAAAGAAGACCGATATTTCACCACCATGGTTATACCCGAAGCCAAATCCAAGACCGCGGGCGCAAACGTCACCGCGAAAAATGAGCCGTGGGTACTGGCTTCCCAAGTGGACCAATGCTTCTTCATTACCGACCCATCAAAGCGCAGTCATGTTGTCGTGAGGAGAGGCAAAAGGAAGATCATCGGAATCGATGGAGTAGCCGATGAGCAAGACTTCGACAAGTACGGTGACCCGAAGATCGAACATAACGACGACGATGAAGTAGCAGCACACACCACAAGAAGAAGCAGGACCACCCTACCTAAAGGACGTCTGTTCCACAGAAGAACTCCATTTGCGAAAAAGAAGGGCAAGAAGATTGTGAACAGATAGCTAGCTAAGATCGATTGTATTTAAATCGTAGTCTTCATTTCTCGATTGTATTTCATGGGCACTTTTTGATATCATGAATATTTTTAAATTTCATGGGCACTTTTTGAATTCATGAGGACACTTGATCTCGATCCCCCTCCATCTCGATCTCGATCCCCCTCCATCTCGATCCCACCCGCACCCTCCCCCACTAGCTCCACCGCCGCCAACGACCCACCGCAACCCTCCCCCGCTCCACCGCCACCGACGAGCACCCGGCCCCCCGCTCCTCCCCCGCCACCACCGCCAACGGGCACCCCCCGCACCCTCCCCCCGCTCCACCGCCGCCGCCGATGATATTTTCAAGTAACAAATTTGAACATATTTTTAAAAAAATTATTACTGTTTTTATAAAAAAATAGTACTGTTATGATTTAAACTAGTTTGAACATATTTAAACACAAATAAATATAAAAAACAGCATTTCAAATGCATAAAAAAATATTGGGGAGCCTAGGAATCAAACCCAGGACCTCCCAGTGTGTGTGCTACGTGCTGACCAGTCGGGCTAGTGGGTGGGTTCTGTTGTAGATAGGGTTAGGTTGTAGATATGGCTAGTGGGCTAGATTAAAACAAAATTCTAATGGCGCACCGAGGGGTGGTATTAAAAAATTATTACATGAAAATTTGATGATATTAAAAAAACAAATTTGATGATATTAAAAAATTATTACATGAAAAATTAAAAATAAAAAACAAATTTGATGATATTAAAAAAACAAATTTGATGATATTTGATGATATATTTTGTTCTAGTCCTCATGAAAATAACAAATTTGATAAAAAAACAAATTATTAGATGCAACAAGAAATAATGAAAAAAAGAAGTTACTAATGGCGCACCAGAGGAGGGTGCGCCATTGCTATGAGAAAAAAAGTTACTAATGGCGCACCAGAGAATGGTGCGCCATTCCTATGAGTGTTTTTTTGGCGCACCCCTCGACTGTGCGCCATTACTAACATTCCCCCTTCTATAGCTGGATACCCGGCCCTTCGCCCGATAGCTCCTTCCCACTCCCTCGCCAGATCCCCTTCCATCCCTCGCCACACCCTCTCCGGCTCACCCGCGCCGCCGCCCCCGCGCCCCCCGACCCATGAAGCACGTGGACGCCGGCCTCCCCACGACCAACCAAGGCACCTAGGAGGACCTCCGTCATCTTCCTCTTCGACTGCGAGGACCCGGACGAGCTCGGACGCCCTCGAGCCACCCCTTCAACGCCGCCGCCGACCCCGACCCCGACCCCTCCGGCGACTGGCCACGCCCGCCCAGGTACCTCTCCTCCTTCCTCCCTCTCCACCCTTCCTCCCCATTCTCTCCCTCCCTAGTTCTTCTTGCTATATGGTTCAGAACATATGGAGCATTACTATTGCTATATGGATCAGAACATATGGAGCATTACTATTGCTATATGGAGCATTACTATTGTTCTTCTCTAAACCATTACCATTCCCTCCCTCCCTAGTTCTTCCTCCCCATTAATTTGCAGGATCAGAACAAGTTTGTAACAGGATGCTCTACAATGTTGATTAGGTGCATTAATATTGCTATATGGAGCAGCAATTTACTATTGCTATATGCTCTAGTTTGTATCAATGTGATTGTAGTTTTTCTTGTCATCAAGATTAGTTGATGTTTATTCAAATATAGCTTATATGATCAGCCACTCTATGTATGATTGTGACTTGAAGGTTCTGGAAGAACGTTTTTCCTTCAAATTCTATCTGGTGGCATTGTCCTAGACTCCCTAGTTGTGTTGTTAATTGTGCTTCTATGAAAAGAATTGGGAGTTACTCACTGTACTAGAACTCTGTAGGTTGAATTTTGGTTAACTAATACCGATATTGTGAGAATGTAAGCACCTATTATTGCTACTGATATCATTGGCTCATTGCTGCCTTTGTGCAATGCAGAAATGTTAAGAGTTATTTGGAGGATTCAAGATTCTATGAAGCTCTTTTGACATTTAAAACTCAGAACTGAAGGTACTTATTAAACTCAAAAGCATTGATGATAACTCTTGTTCCCTAGAAACAGAGGTAGTTTACATATTGCATTGCTGGTGTTTGTTTATGTTTAGAGTTTAAGCATGTGTAGTGTAGTGTAGTGTAGTGAGCTTGTTCTAGTGTAGTGAGGTCTGAACCATTGCACGATGTAGTGTAGTGTAGTGAGCTCTGAACCATGTTTAGTGTTGAGTACTTCAAGTTTACTGAACCTATTCTTTTTTGTGGACTTAGTGAACATGATAAGACAAGCCAGATGCTCTATTTTTAATTAACAGTAGTACATGATCAGCAACAGTTTCTTTCACTAATTTTCAGTTAACAGCAATCCATGATTTTTTTTCAGCTAAAACTATTCATGATTTTTTGTTGGGTGACCTATTAGATCTCGAATGGAAGCTCACATAAGTTGAGCTGATTTTTGTCCATATGAAAGTAGCGGACCATATGGTCTGTGGCCTTTTCATCCATATGAAAGTAGAGGCACATTGTGGTGCTAGTTTGCTGGGTTTTGTCTCCGACCATCGTGTCGTGATGATTTTGCAGGTACCCTGAGAGGCCCTTGAGTTTGCCGGAATGTTGATTAACTTCCGTTCCGGAAAATCTGGGTACTCCATATGTCTTATTTTCAGCAAAGGTCATGCAGAAATTTTCCGTGAATTTTAGCATGACTTTGCTAAAAATCGGACATATGGGGTACTTGCTACTAATGCATGGGCCGGGGTATCTTAGTACTTAATTAAGTAGGATCAACTGCCTCGCCATTCTTGCTGCATTAAACCATAGGTGGCAATAGAGCCAAGTGATTAGGCCCAACTTAGAATTCTCGTTAGCATCGATAAACCCAAGATGATAAACCCAACATAGGTGGCAATAGAGCCAAGTGATTAGTGCCAAGTGATTAGGCCCAACCTAGGGTGCCTCGGCATCGATAAACCCTAAATGATGAAAACTTAACTTCGCTTCTATAGGGTGCCTCGGTGTCGATGAGAACCTAAATGATGTACGCTTAGGCTTTTAGGGTGCCTCGATGTCGACAAAACCTAAATGATGAAAGCTTAGGCTTTTAGGGTGCCTCGACGTCGACAAACCCTAAATGATAAAACCTTGGCTTTTAGGGTGCCTCGGTGTCGATAAGAACCTAAATGATGAAAGCTTAGGCTTTTAGGGTGCCTCAGCGTTGACAAACCCTAAATGATAAAAGCTTAGCTTTTAGGATGCCTCGGTGTCGACAAACCCTAAATGATGTAGTTTTGAATTATGAACGTCGGATATGTTGTCATCAACATTGGACAACGAAAGGGACGACGAAAGTCTCCCGGCGGAGTGCGACTGGTGCCACGACGATCGAGGTCTGTGCGACAAGCCTCACTTGGACGATGATCGGCGCTTCACCATTAAGCTCGAGGAGACCTTCGAAGTTGAAACGGTACACAACGACGACATGTGTTATTTTCATAATTAAGCATGACTTCAACTATTTCAACGTGTAGTTTTCATCTTTTACAATTCGAGTATAGCTTATCCCATGCCATGCAAGACGCTATGTCTTGGAGAGGATGGATTTTGAAGACCATGAATTTTCTGAAACAAAGAAAATTCACCTAAGGACTCATCATGATGTGGACTTTGAAGTAAATCTATATAATTCTGAGAGCGTATCCCATTTTGGTTGCAAAAATTGGGAAGCATTTTGCAAGATGTATGGTTTTGATGAGGTTATGCTTATCACCATGGATCTTGGTAATCCTGACATCAACCAAGACAATATGGACATTTGGGTCCTTGTTGATACGCATCCAGTTCTACAGCTATGTGAGTTTCTCAAACATAGTTATTAGCTAATTTATATTGTTTATTTCAAAATAGGTGACAGCTTATTTCCATTGACACCTTATTTTTATTGTTCAAAGAATGTGCGGGAGATGGTAGACAAAACCCACTACACCGATGGCTCCGAATTAACAACTTACAAGGAGAAAAATCATTTGGTCGGATTTTGTACTAACGTTGAGAATTACAATATCTACAATCAAACTCCTCAACATTATGGTAAATACGTGCCACTAGTGCATGTGTTCAACTACGTTAACTACCGTGGAGATACCCTGGTAAGATTTTTACTATTACGACATCCGTGCATCTTTTGCATACTTCTAAAACTAGTACATCATTGCTAACTATGAAGTTATTACTATGTTTTTCAACAGATAATCCCAGAGAATTGTGTGCCTCATATGATGTATCTGAAAGGTAGTGTTAATGTTTTGAACATATAGCCAGGTCGTCCTACGAATCTCAACTGTCCATACGAGATTTCTAAAAGAAGTGGAGACATGAAAATCAAAGGATGGAAAAAATGTATGGACAGTCGTAAGGAGCTTCTTGGAAGCAAAAGGAAGCGAAGCGCAAGAATTGGAGACAGGATGTTCTCCATTCTCCATAATGGAGAGTCAGGGTCTATATTGTTTTATGCTATTTTAGCTTAAATAGGGTATTTAGGTCCTGCCTAATACTGATGACCATGTGCTAAGAACAATTAAGTAGGGTTGGTTCGAAGACTATCAAGATGATGATCGTATGACTTGTTATGAATAACGAGTAGAAGTTGTATGATGATGATTAGTAGGACTTGTTAGGATTAGTATTACTTCCGACAAACTCGATACTCGCGGTCTCGAGACTTGTAATGTTTTATCTTTGTTCGGTCTTTTGAATTCGGAGACTAATCTGATGAATTGTATTCGGAGACTAATCTTCTATTGTATTCGATGAATCTGTTGTTGCTGTGTGCTACTGTCTATATTCTGTCAAATAATATATTTTGTAACCTGTGCAAAAATCAGAAAAGTAAAAAAAACCAAATATTCATACTAATGGCGCATCACCACAAGGTGCACCATTAGAATGCCAAAGGATACTAATGGCGCATGAAGACAGAGTGCGCCATTAGTATGCCAAAGGTTACTAATGGCGCATCAAGACAGAGTGCGCCATTAGTATGCCAAGTATACTAATGGTGCATCTATCCGCAGTGCGCCATTAGTGTGCCAAAGCACATGGTTAAATATGGCCCCTGGGAGGCACACTAATGGCGCATGGTTTTATATACTAATGGCGCACTTGGTGGTGCGCCATTAGTATACCAGATACTAATGGCGCACCAGTGGTGCGCCATTAGTAAAAATTACTAGTGGCGTGCTAGTAATGGCGCACCAGTGATGCGCCATTAGTAGGCAAAACTGGTGCGCCATTAGTAGGTCTTTTCCTAGTAGTGAACCCGAGCGAGGCGTTGGGCTCTAACTGAACCCGAGCGATTGCACTGCAGGCTACGCGTTACTGAACCCGATCGAGAGATTCCTTCGCTACTGCTGCTAACTGAAGCCGATCGATGCTGCCTCTAGATGAATAGTGAGCATTGCTGGGGGGTTTGGATGAACAGTTCCCGGTGAGGGTGGATGAACAGGACCCCACGGTGTTGCCTCTGGATGAACAGGACCCCGATCGATCGAGCCGGTTGGGGAAGGATGAACAGGACTACCCCGTGGAGGGCTAGATGAACAGTAGATGGTGCAGGGCTAGATGAACAGTAGCCCGTGGAGGGGTGGTTGAACAGGAGCCCATGGAGAGGGATGGTTGAATAGTGGCCGATGGAGTAGTGCGCGGTGGAGGCTGGATGAACAGGAGCTTGTGGATGAATAGTCGCAGGTGGAGGCTAGAGGAGGTCGACGGTGGATGAACAGTAGCCCGTGGAGGCTAGAGGGGGTCGACGGTGGAGATGAACAGTATCCCGTGGAGTCCCGTTTTGCGGTACGCCACACCCCTCCCGATGAACATGACCCCCGTTTCGGCCGTAGCACTCTAACACAAGTCCGTTTCCTCCGTTTTGCGATACGCCACACCCCTCCAGATCAACAGGACCCCCGTTTCGACCGTACGAGGTCCGTTTCCTTCATTTTGTAGTACGCCAGACACCTCACGATGAACAGGATCCCGTTTCGACCGTGGCTGGTCAAACACAAGGCCGTTTCCTCCGTTCGGCGGTACGCCAGGCCTTGTTTCCATCGGTTGTTCCGTCCAAGCCCTCCCGATGAACACGATGACGCATTCCGTTCCGACCCAGCCGGTTGGCTCCCCATGAACACGACGACAAAGCTGTTTCTCTGTTCCGACCCAGCCATGTACATGAGCCCTGGCCATACGTATGCGCGAGTAGGCATTCGAGACCCTACCCGTATATACGTACGTGGCCATATTTTTTTCTTGCACACTGGCCGATGTATGTACGTGTACATGCTACATGCGCGCCTCTACTACGACACGGGCGCGCCTCTACATCGACTAGTATGTATGTACACGTACGCGACCAGAATGACAATACTACATACGCTTCGACCAGGTGGGTTCCGACTGTCAGGCACTTCTTTGCGTGCAAAGATGTAGCTGGTGGGTCCCAGCAGTTAGGGGAGCGAATCGTTTTTTTTGCCCGGACGCACTTCCTTGCGTGCGGAGATGTAGCTAGTAGATCCCAGCAGTCAGGGGAAACATTTTTTTTCATGAAATAGAGTTGGCTGTCTGGTGGGTCCCTGCTGTCAGGTGGAGGAATAATTATTTTGCGCGTAATAAGGAGGCACTTCCTTGTTGCCGCCATGGACCCAGCTGTCAGCCTCTCCACCTATAGTACTTTTCCGATGGAAGTCGTTCCTTGACGATGTTGACCATGCCGTGCCGAGAGCACCAGGGCGGTGGACGACGGCGAGGCCTAGGAAGGGGACGTCGCGGAGCCGGGGAGGACGCGGCAATGGAAGCCCACGTAGAGAGGAGTACTAGGGTTCACTGGTTCGGCTGCAGTGTGAGGCTGCCGTCGCCGCAGGGCTTGGCTAGCGGTGGGAATAGTAGGGGGCGGTGAGACCTCTGCAGCAGTACAGCCGGCCACGGGAGGCATGAGCATGCGGCACGACCGGCGCTGCTTTGGGCGGCTGGAGCAAGAAGACCAGAGGTTGAAGAAGCACTATGGCCGTTGGATGGACATCGTACGATCACTGGAGGTAGAATCATTCATATTGACTAAGTTGACAAAGCACTCCGTCCCCGTCAACTTAGTAGGCCCACAAGTCAGCCTCCCACCAAGGTGGGTCCCAACTAGCAGGGGGAGTATTCATTTTTTTGTGCTTAATAAGCAGGCACCTCTGGTGGGTCCGAGCTAACCGCGGGGGGGGGGGGACGTTTTTTTTTTCGCGAAATACGTTGGTCCGTCCGGTGGGTCCCAGTAGTCAGGGGGAAACGTTTTTTCGCCAAATACGGTGGCCCGTCCGGTGGGTCCCTGCTGTCTGGTGGAGGAATAATTATTTTCCGCGTAATAAGGAGGCACTTCCTTGCGGATGCCGTGGACCCAGCTGTCAGCCTCTCCACGTTCAGTACTCTTCCAATGGAAATCGTTCCTTGACCGCATTGACCACGCCACCCCGAGAGCACCAGGGCAGTGGACGACGGCGAGGCCTAGGAAGGGGATGACGTGTGGCCGAGGAAGACGCGACAGTGGATGCCCATGCGGAGAGGAGTACGAGGGTTCACTGGTTCGGCTGCGGTGTGAGGCTGTCGTCGCCGCAGAATAACAGGGGTGTGGGTAAGGGGAGGGATGCCTTGGCCAGCGGTGGGAGTTGTAGGGGGCGGTCAGGCCTGCGCGGCAGCACAGCCGGCCACAGGAGGCAGGAGCAGGAGACACGACCGGCTGCTTTGGGCGGCTGGAGCAAGAAGACCAGAGGTTGAAGAAGCACGATGGTCGTTGGATGGACATCGTACGATCACTGCAGCTAGAATCTTTTATATTGACTAAGTTGACAAAGCCCTTGGTACACGTCAACTTAGTAGGCCCACAGGCCAGCTTCCGGAACGGTGCGCCCCAGAAGTCAGGGGGAGGAATCATTTTTTGGGCGGGTGATGCTAGAATATCCGAGATTGAAGAAGAAGCACGGCATCCGTTGGATGGACAACCAACGGCCACTGCTCCTAGAACCGTGTATTGACTATAAGTTGACAAACCCTTGCATACGCGTCAACTCTTTTTTTTTGAGGGGACGCGTCATCTTAGTAAGGCCACAAGTGTGTCGCAGAGAACTTATAGCCCATTTGAGATTTGTAAGAATGTGCAGCCAATTTCTGAATTCTAATGGAATTTACTACAGCCCATTTACAATTTATTAAAAGTACAACCCATTTCAACCAACCATTCAAAACAGAATTCAATAAAATTTCCCACATTTTGATGGGATCCGAAATATTTTTATCCTGAAATTTCTAGTCAGATTAAATACAATTTCAATATAAATTTATATTACGTAAAAATCCAACAAAACATTGTGCTTGCAACAATTAACGAAATTAAAATTTTCATCCAAAAATAATATTTTATAAAGTAATTACGTGTTTGGTGCATTTTTTATAGTTACTGCCCAGTTTTTATAATTACATCCCATTTATTATTTCTTAAAGCCCATTTTCTTGTTAAGCCTAATGCATCCCTCCTAGGAAAGATTTGTAGCCCAGTGGGGTGGAGAATAACAACTTGACCTTGCCTGGGTATTCCTAAAAAAATGTATAGCTGGGCTAGCCATTTTCAGCTTGAAAAAAATTAAGATCTGGGTTGGATATCTGGCCTGGGCTAGACTGGCAACAACCCGCCCAGTTAGTAGCTGCAGCGATGTTTTCATTGTTGTTCAGAGGAGAAAAATTAATGTCTGGGCTAAACCTCGCTCAAGAAAAACTCTGTAGTGCTCACACCTCAAAAACACAAATGCTGCTCGAGCTGCTTGGTCCCAGCTGTCTGCCGCTTCTTGTGCCATTCTCTCGTTTATTGACTACATAGGTTGACAATGGTGTGGGACCGTGATGTCAGGAAACCAGGAGGAAGCAAAAAAAATATAGTTTTATATACTAATAAGGAGGCACTTGCGTACGTGCGACTATGGTCCTGGTGGGTCCCCACTGTCATCCTCTCCAAGTAAAGTCATCTCCTCATCCTCATGTCCATTGACCATGTTGACAACGCAAGACGGCTGTGTGACGGCGAGCGCAAAAACTCGAAGGACGACGGAGAGGGCCTCGCGGGCCCTATGGATGGTTTGACACAGCGCCCGCTCCTCATTCGGGAAGCCTGTATCATAGGGCCACATGTCCGCGACGGCATTGTCGTTTGCTTGTTCACCGGTGCTCGTTGAGGAGATGAAGGTTGTAGCACATGTCCTCCTGCACTGGTAGCTCTTCCGCCATTAGGGCGTCGAAGTGCGGCCGCACCTGCACTATGCTGAACACAACATGAACCGGCTTGGACAGTGGCGTCGAGGTAGCTGGCGAGCCAGCATGTCCGGCCGCTGGACAGACCCACTGCCAAGCACGAGTCTCACTACCCTGGCCCACCCAGCCCGTCTCCCTCGCCCATGCGCGCTTTTCGCCCGAAACGGTCAGTGTCGCACGCCCCGTTTCCCGGTGCATGCGATTGCTCCGCCTTCAAATGACACAACTGTCGTCCGTCCGTCCTTCTGCCGCCCACATTAATGATACGCGGTTGCCGAGGCGGCTACTCCGGAGCCACGCGTCCATCCCTCTGCCGCCCACCATTGCTATATAAACTGCTGCGCCGGGCATAGCAGCAGTCATCTGCATCCATTCCTATTCTCCTGTCCACACCACTACTGCCCACCATGGCTTCCTCGCGCTCCAGCACTCTTCGGGACGGGCGGATGATGGACCACAAGGAGATGGCAGCCATTACTGCCGACTGGTTGGCCGGCAGGCTGCCGGAGGACAACGACGTCCCAATGGAGAACATGGTAGTCGACGATCCGGCGCCAACCCCTCCTCTGTGCCATCCTCGCCGGTGCATTGCACCATGACCATCGGCGAGGCATGTGCCCAATATATGGACACAATGAGGCAGAAGCGTGAGGAGCAGTTCCGGGAGGCGCAAGCCGCCGCCGCCTACAACCACCATCTCCACCACGAGCACCTGCAGGCGGAGGAGCAGATCGCCGCGGAGCGGGCGGAACAGGAGGCGCTGCTCGACTCGTACCGCTCCACCCGCGAGGGCCGCCTCGAGCGCTGGCGGTACCGCATGCGGGTGGCGGAGGCTGCAGCCGCCTACAATGAGGGTGATGAAGCGGGCGAGGCACTATTTGGCGAGACCGAGGACAATGCCGGCGCCGACGAATCCCCGCTCCGCTGGCATCGACGAGGCCCTGCTCCGCCGAGGCCCCGCGGCGCCAACAACGAGGCAGAGGACACCGTCGGCTCCGCCGAGGCCCCACCCTATCGGCAACAAGGGGGAGGATTTCCCCTGCTCCGCCGCGGCGCTGCCCGCCGGCAACGAGACAAAGGACATCACCGGCTCCACCGAGGCCCTGCCCTGCTGCCAACGAGATCGCGCTCGGGTCCAAGTAAAGCCACCACCGCTACCCTCCGGTTGCTGGCACTGAGCTGTACATCATGGAGCAATTCTGTGATTACAAGATGATTGAAGAGCTCTCCGTGGTTGAGCAAGGTCATGAGATACAGTCATTTGCTAGAGAACTTGAGCACTTCAGTTGTATGCTACCGGACAAGTTTGTTGCCGGAGGTATCATCACTAAGCTTCCTCCTTCATGGATCTCATTGGCACTCTTGATGTGGAAGAAAAGGCGAGAGCAAAGGACACACGTGCTCGAGGAATTGAGGGATGATCTAGTGCCAATCTGGTACATAAGAAGAACTTGCAGCCCCACAAGTTCAAGAACAAGGGCAAGTTTGATGGTAAAGCAAAGTTTGGTGGGAACAACAAGGTTGTGCAACACACGAACTTCAAGAAGAAGAATGACAAGAAGAAAGGTGTTTGTCATGTGGGGATCCTGATCATTGGGCTCCTAGTTGCCCTAATCGCTATGACACACTAGGCGGGTTGACCACTGATGGCCGGTTAGCTTCTTAGCGGCGACATGGATTCGGAGAGCTATGTTGGAGAAGGATGCTGCTTCTACTTAACTGCTGGTGCAGTTGGTTGACTGACACATGGGCCCAACAGGCATCTGGGCCACATGTCAATTACACAACTGCACCTGCAGTTAAGTCACTGAAGCTTCTGTTCGGCTCAGCTGGACATAGGTGGGTAGCTTCGCTTAATTAATTATACCTCCAGCGCACCCCTTTTTAGTTGAAGAATGTATGAAATGTAATGAAACCTGACATGTTTATATGAAATCCGACTATGTATGAATGAATTTATTTTGATTAATTCGAATTCTTGTATCACTGGCATTGGATGAACATGCAAAACAATATGTACTAGCATTATTCCCAGGGTGATCACCTCGTTTGCAGTAGTTTCACATCTACTCCCTCCGGTCCTTTCTAGTCTGCATACAAGTTTTGTCTGCAGTCAAAGTATCTCTACTTTGACCATTCTTATAGAAAAAAGTATGCACATTCACAATGTGAGAAGTAAAAAGGAATAGAAGGAGTACAAAGAGTTTGAGCAGCTTTTTAGCGTTCCTGTACATTGCAATCAAACACACAGGCCTGGCAATTCATAGAGAACATTCAAAACAATTGATGATTATGCATCTCAGCGATTCACGTGTCAGAGCCAATATTTACTTCATAACAAAAGAATAAAGAAAAAATGGATCGACGCTGCTGACGGCAAAGGGCATCCCATTCAAAAATATCAAACGCATGTCTTCTTGCTAAAATCAATGAGCAAAATTTGACAAGGTTTTCCCATTCCAAAATATCAAATGCCTATGATTGTGGAATGGGCAGGGTTTGCCATCAGTTCGGACATTGACATGGCACCTCGTGCTAAATAAACTAGCTGTTCTTTTTGTGCAGTCCCACCAAAATTAACCAAATTCGCTCGTAGCTTGTATGATTTCTCCCTTATATGTTGCAACGACTTGATCTTATCGGCACGTCCTTTCTTGTGGTGGAAATGAATGATTCGATGTATTCATGAACATTTTGTGCAGTTCCCACACCCTCCTCCGTCCGCCACCCAGCCGGAGCCTCTTCCCCGATGACGTCGTCCACAGCAACACCTCGACGTCCCTGATCCACCGTACCGGATGAGGATCCGTCGTCGATCTGGTCGTCCCGCCGGTTCAGCCACCTCGTCTTTGACCTCCAAGGAGCTGCCCCGACATTCCCCTCGCCTTTCGCGTCACCTCCATTCCCACACCACCATATTCACCTGCACCACCGGAAGAGCATCATCATCACCGTTTCCTCAGCCGAAGTTGTGGCCTAATCGGCGCCCCAAAAGAGGTTGTACACTAATCGCCGCATTTTCTGCTTGATTCAATCTCACGGTGCTGTCGACGCTCGGTCCCGAGCCGACACGGCGCGGCTCCATCAACGACGGCGTCGCCGGCCACTTCCTCCACGGCATCGCTCCCTCGGCGGTGACGTCCACATAAGTAGGAGCTGCTGCTGCTTTAGCTCTCACTCGCGCTGCTGCTCTGCTCTTGCTCTCGGTCCCCTGCCTGGTTTGCTCTTGCTCTTGCTCGCGCTGCTGCTCTCGCTCAGATTTTGCGTCAGTCGATTTTTAGGGGGTGGGGGGGGGGAGGGGCTCACCGGAGTTACAGAAGAACCAACCGCAACGAGGAGGGGGGCTCACTCGAGAGGTACCCCACTATCTATCTTAGGGTTCAGGGTGGGGGCGGTGGTGGGGCGGTGGCGTGGGGATCACCGGAGAAAAAGCTGGGCATGGGGGACCTATAGGGATGGACGGGGCGGCGGCGGACCGGCCGTGGGGTGTTTTCAGGGCGGGCGGGGCAGCGCACCGCCGGGCATGGGCGGCTGTTTGGCCGGTGGTGGCTGGCGGCTCAGGGGGGTGGAGGTTGAAGATGAACTGCAGGCCCTTGATTTCATATCCAAAGGCTGCAAAATCGACTGACCAGAGATGAAAAAGTCAATCGACTGACTTCTAGCCTCACCTCTAGTGCGTTCAGTTTCGACAATAAAATTCAGTTTCGACCGCAAAATTCAGTTTCAACGGTTAATTTCAGTTTCGACAGTTAAATTCAGTTTTGACAGTTAAGTTCAGAGATTAGCGGTTGATGTATACATCTAGCAGTTTGTGGTTATCTATGTTACGTCATCTATTGGAGATGCTATTAGAATTCCACTCAGGTTAACATTGTCTCTCTTGTCCTGCTTCAGCCTCGGCGTCGTACAACTCACCGGAGCTGCTCCAATTACGAAACCCTCCATCATAGCAGAGCAGTACCTCGGGCTCCATCTCCAGACGCCTAAGATCTTCTTCCCCTCCTCCGACAGCCAAGTCAGCCGGCGCATCCTGACGGCCAACCCAATCACGCTGAGATCGACAGGGTTTCACCAAAGAGGTTGTACACTTCTTGTGGTTTGACTTAATCTCACCATGCTTCTTTGCATCCTGTGATCTTCCAATTCTTGTGAACCAAACACCCAGATTGGCACAAATCCTATGTTTTTAAATTCTCTGTTTTGCACGTGCATTCCTATCCTATTCCTCTCTATTTCCTATCCCTGCATTGTTAGAATCCTCAAATTCAAACAAGCCCTTACACAATTACTTCCGTTACAGATATGTGTCAAATAAAACCTTGTGTGGTTTGTGCTGCTCCTGCGGTGTTGTGTTCCACCCCAGCTCAGCTGCTCCAACGACGGAAGGGTTCACCACAGCAGGGATCCGCTCTCCAGACTGTCTTTCGCCGCCTCAAATCTTCTTCCCCGCCGCCGGCAGCCATGACAACTGCATTACCATCATCAACTGAGAAGATGACCTTGAGGACTACACGGGTCTGCAAGAGAGGTCGCACTCTTCCGTGTCTTCTTACGTTATGCATCGCTTAATATGATGACATGCTACTTTATCGCCGTGTTCACCTATTAGACTCCGACTCAGGTCCAAACTTATGCTAAAACTTGATCTTTTAAATGGTTGTGGGGTACATATTGGGGCAGCAATCAGTACTATCTATCTACTATATGGTTAATCTCGGGTGTCTACTATGAGTTTCATGTTGGGTGCAAACAAACATTAAAGGAGCCATTATCTGTATTTTTTAACTAAAGCTATTATCTGCCTGGTATCATTGGTTGTGGGTCTATCCACAGTTTGCTAACTTCACACTGGATTTGTGCATGCACTCCTTGCATAATCTCACTATGTTTTATTCCTATGCATTTCAATTATTGTACACAACGGAACTGAACATGTAGAGCAAAAGAGACGAGCCCTTGCACGGCAATAAAATTTCATGCAGACGTCACTCCATGGTGCGTGCAAAGGCAGCCCCCTCCACCCATTTCGGATCGTAATCAAGAGGAAGATAACTGTTCTGATGGGGATTCAGAAGCAGAAGACCACTCCTATTTACCCCATGCGGTCTTCGCTGTAACTTGGCATGCTGATGTTGGTAATATCATGCATATGATGCCTAGCTTTGCTTACTGTATACATCAAAGATGTCATCTGCTTAGCTTAGACATGCTTTGCCATCTGTTTATTTTCTTTATCGTATATGTGAATCATGCAATGCCATCATGTTCAGCCAGGCATCATATATGTGAATTTTGCAATGCCACCCTGGTTAGCCAGTCATCTTATATGTGAATTATAGCATGACATTATTTTTATTATGTTTTAAATTTGTCAACAATTTTAGTACATTCAATTACTCTTCCGATGCATCAGCCATTCGGCACGATCATGGAAAAGACTAGAGTGGAAACAAGGTCTTTAGAGCAGACAATGCTATCTGATGAAGCGCATGTCTGCTGGTTACAGATAGCTCCTTAGAGGAGGATTCAGAGACAGATGACCAGTCCTATGCCCCCCCCCCCCCCCCCCCCCGAGGTGCATGCTCTAACTTGGCATGGTAAAGTTGCTCATATCGTGCGTATGGTATCTTGCATTGCTATGTCATCTGCTTAGTTTAGACATGATTTGTGTGAATGCCACCTGTTTAGTGTCTAATTACCATATATGTGAATTATGCAATGCCATCTTTTTGCAAGACATTATATATGTGAATTATGCAATGCTATCTTGTTGCAAGGCATTATATATGTGAATTATGCAATGCCATGCTGTTTAGCCAGGCGTCCTATATGTGAATTATATCCTGCCATCCGTTTTTTGTATTTCTCATTGCTTTTGTGGACAATGTTTGGATATTCAACTGCTATTCCTTTGCATCAGCCATTTGAATTGGTGATGGATAAATCTGGAGTGAAAACAAGGTCTTCAGAGGAGACAATGCTACCTGGTGAAGAAGATATGTTGCTGGTTACAGATAGCTCTTCAGAGGAGGATTCAGAGTGAGATGATCAGTCCTATTATCCCCCTGAGGTGTATGCTCAAACTTGGCAGGGTTATATTACTCATATCATGCATATGTTATATTGCAATGCTTAGTTTTTACATCATATACACGATATTGAATGCCATCTCCTTAGTTGGCACATCATATATGCGATTGCCCTCTGCTCACTTCCTAAGTATATAAATCATATATTTGAATTATATCATGCCATGATGTTTACATAGACAACATGTATCTGAATTATGGCATGCCAACCCATTTTATAAATAATATAGTTATATATATCATCTCATCCTATTTACATAGTCATCATATTTTGAATTATCTCATTCTATCCGTGAATTATATCATGCCATCATGTTTCCATCGACGGCATGTTTGTGATTAATGGCATGCTAACCACTTTAATAGACACATCATATAGTTATATCATGTCATCCTGTTTACATAGTCATCATAATTTGAAGTATGTCATTCTATCTTTTTTAGTTAGCCATCATACATGCGAAATTGTGTCATGCTATCTTGTTTAATTAGCCATCATATATTTGAAATTATATCTTGCTATTCTGTTTGGTTAGACAACATAAATGTGAATTATTGCATGCCCTGTTTTCTTCCCTACTATACATTGCACCTATCTATCTTACAATGTATGTACATTCAATTATTTTTCTTTTTATCAGCCATTTCAATTGGAGGGGGTGATGGCAGTATCTGTGGGAGTAAAAACACGGTCTTTAGAAAAGATCGTGCTACCTGTCGATGGAGATAGAACCACGGTTGTACTTTCCCAAGAACCAGCCCCACCACACATAACCCAGACTCACGCAGATTGTACCCCTACCCAGTAGGACAAGGAACCAGCTACACCTCTTCTAATCCCAACCCCAGCAGATAGTAACCCAGTTCCCGTTGACATAGCACCGTATCCACCACAGAGCACCCAAACACGAGCAGTTAGTATGGCAACTGCAGTGCCCAAAGCACGAGGAGCACCACTCCGAACCCCAAGTTAATGGTTAAAGCAGAAGAAGAATTGTTCTCAGGTCAGGTTCCGTAGCTATGGTTCATACTACTTTGCTCTTGCATCACTGTATTTACTCATACCAACTAATTTCAAATTTTAAGGATGCAATTGAAAGTCCAATGGCGCAACATGTATGTTTTAAACCTGTTTCTTTAACGTGTTTGCTGTTGTAACATGCTCTATGTTGATTTTAGTTTAATTGAACAAACAGTTATGTTCTCATGCCATGCACATTACAAGTGTTGTTATTGCTGTGTAGTTTCCCACACTTATATTTCTGTCTATGCTGATTTATCTTAAATAGATATGATTCGAACTGTATCTATCTTGATTTGGCAACATAAACTAGAATGATATAGACCATACAGTGACCATTCTACATAGATATATGTTTGTTTCATGCTGTTATCCTGTCCACCTTACTACTGAACTGGTTTACCAAAATGAGTTTCATATACTACATTGTAAACCTGTGATGTGTTTGTTTGTTTGTCCTTTAGAACGCGGATACATATTGGAGAAGAATACCCCGTTATGCGACAGGAAGCCGAAGGACTGACGAAGTCCCTGCAGAATTCAGATGCATACTTTCTGGTGCAAGAGCAAGTCTGGAGGATTTGAGTACCAAACAAGAGAAAGTTAATAAGCTTGCTGTTCGCACATGAACACATCACCGTGTACCCTCAACGCCAGGGGTGATACACCGCAGCTCGCGTCGAAGGAGATCTGACCGGCAACGCGATACGCAGGACAGCCGGTAGATGGTTTTATAGACCCGAAGCCTCGCTTGCCCGGGAGGGACCCCATCAGGGCTCGCGGCGGCTATGGGCTGCTCCAGGTCGATTCGCTCGCCCCTAGAGCCTCGTGGATCCGCAGCCCTCCAGCATGAAGAACTAGCAAAGAACGAGAAGAAAGATACAAGGGAGAGATAAAAGGTAGATGAACACGAAAAAGTAGTAGATTGATTTGTTCGATTGGTGTTGTTTAATTCGGCCGTCACCCCCCAACATATATAAGAGGCGGCTGGACTTCCCGTACAAGCAAACGATTCATCTAGACTTTCCTTACAAGAAAATTACATCAATTCAGGTCCAAAACCCAAGTCAAATTCGGATTGGTTTATCCGAACTTTCCAAAAATGTTCGGTTTAAACTAGCTGTACCTTGCGGGTCATTTTTGTGGTGGCAAACGACCTCAGATGGAAACGAGTCCAAAAGCAATCTTGACCATTTCGACGAGACGAACATCTTTCATGTAGAAAGTTTTTTTATCATAGGTCATATTGAGGGTCAAATCGGTGGCACAAAACAGGCTATTCCCTCGCGCTACCCAGCAGACATGTGTCTGGTGGGGCGCGCCATATCTCGCCTCGTGGCAGGGCGGCACTCCGATTGCTCTAACATTTGCATACGACCTTTGATTGGGACGATCTTTATATCAAAATCGATCGTTCTGATGAGGCGCACAACTTTCGTGTAGAATACTTTTCCATCCAAGATCATCTGAATAACCTTTTGAGCCCATCTTCAACTTCTCGTCGCATTGACTATCACAGCCTCCACCCCGGCAAGCTCTCCACCTGGGCAAGCTTTCCACATTGTGAAACCCTCGATTCAATCGTACACTAATCAGACACGCAAATGTGTACGATCAAGATCAAGGATTCACGGGAAGATATCACAACACAACTCTAGACATAAATTAAAATAATACAAGCTTTATATTACAAGCCAGGGGCCTCGAGGGCTCGAATACATAAGCTCGAATACACAAGAGTCAGCGGAAGCAACAATATCTGAGTACAGACATAAGTTAGACAAGTTTGCCTTAAGAAGGCTACCACAAAAGCTAAATCGATCGAAAAGGCAAGGCCTCCTGCCTGGGAGCCTCCTAGCTACTCCTGGTCATCGGTGGCCTCCATGTAGTAGTAGTAGGCATCCTCAGTATAGTATCAGTCGTCGTCGAATATGGCGTCTGGATCCTGGGCTCCACCATATCTGGTTGTGACATCCAAGAAGAATGGAAAAAGGGGGAAAAGAGGAAGCAAAGCAACCGTGAGTACTCATCCGAAGTACTCAGCAAGCAAGGATCTACACTACATATGCAACATTATCAAAGGAAGGCTGTATATGTGGACTAGGCTGCAGAAATGCCAGAATAAGAGGGGGAGAAGCTAGTCCTATCAAAGACTAGCATCTTCTGGAAACCACCATCTTGCAGTAACAGGAGGGAGTAGAGTAGCATAAAGTAAAGTAGTAGTAGTGTTATCAACCTCGGCCAGAGATCCTTTCTCGACTCCCTGCGAGAAAGTAATCCCAGAGCCATACTATCCATTTCTCATATCCATGTCTCATCTCAAGTATCCAGTTCTAGTTGTATCGATTGGGATACAACTCCAAGTGTCCGTTACCGTAGGACAGGCTATCGATAGATGTTTTCTTCCCTGCAGGGGTGCACCAACTTACCCACCACGCTCGATTAAATCCGGCCGGACACACTTTCCTGGGTCATTCCCTGCCTCAGCCAAACAATACGCCACAACCTGACCTAGGCTTAATAGAGCGGTCAGCACGTCGGACTAAACCTATGCCCCCAGGGGTCTTGGACCATCGCCCCTGGAACTCCTGCACGTTGCGTGGGCGGCCGGTGAGCAGACCTAGGTACCTGCTTAAAAAGGCAGGAGCTTACCAGTCGAACCCGGCGCACGTCGCACAGTTGCTGACGTCTAATAAGCTTTGGCTGATGTATACGATGCAGAATGCCCGTACAATGCCCACATGATGGTTAGTGCTATCAGGCCAGAGGCCCCTCGGATCAAATATCCAAACTGTTAGTGTGTTGGTAGTGCGGTCACGAGCAGAGACTCATGAAAGATGTGACCCGTCTCCCCATCTCGAATACTTACGGCAAGGGCAAAGAATGCCCGGCCACGCCTCGTAAGTATCTTGCAGGCACCTTCCAGGTCAACCCGACTCCACATCACTCACTATTAAGCTCGCGCGGGTACCCCTCAGGGCCGACCCGTCTTTAGTAACATGGTTCAGTGTAAAGTCATAGTAACCATAGTAACTGTGTGTCTAACACCAAGGGGAAAACCCAAGGAATCACCACCGGTGAATTCCACTCGATATAATCATCAAGGTGAATGTAAGAGGATACACCCTCGAGGTTCACACTTGAGGGGTTGCACGATAGAGCCTTATTGGAAGTGGTTAAGGAGGAAATCACCCTCGATTACCACGACCGGATAGCTACACTACAGAGATCTCATCAGGAGTGAGGTATGAGGTTCCACCCTCGGCACTCGATGGTAAATCTCCAGAATCGAGCAACAAAAGGGGAAAGTGATGTGCGGTGCCGGGGCCTGGTCTTCGATCCTGTTGATCGGGTCTTTGATGATGAAGCAGGGGCAATAAGTACAAGGTGGGGGTCACTGATGGATCACTAACCAACCTATACTAAGCAGTTTAGAATAAGCAGGTAAGGTACGAAAGCAGGTAACAAAACAAGCTATGCATTAGAGTAGGATCGTACAGAAAGCAGTAGCAGTTCTAATGCAAGCATGAGAGGGAAAGAAATGGGAGATATCAGAATGCTCAAGGGGGTTTGCTTGCCTGGAAGCTCTGTTGAAAAGGAAGAAGTGTCGTCGTCAACGTAGTGGATCACAGGGGCGGTGTCGGTCTCGGGGTCTACCGGAGAGAAGAGGGGGAAGAAACAATAAATAGCAAGCATACAAATGCAACAGAAAGCACGACATGGCAGTAAGCTACGCTAGGAGTGCTCTAACGCAGTACTACATGTTGCAGCAGAGAGGGAAAACATCCGGGGGGTTTTCTCGGCATCTGGCTTTTTCTGGATAGACGAAAGAGAGGGGACGATTCCATGTTCAGCATGCTAGGAGCACATGACATATGAAACGACCGCGTATTTGGATTCGTTGGACTTTTCTGAGCAACTTTCATGTACAAAACTTTTTCATCTGACTTACGTTTTATTTTATATGATTTTCAAAGTTTAACTATTTTTTAAAAATTCCTGGATTTATTAAAAAGCCGAAATTAAAAAAGAATAGGCAAAGTGTACCCAGAAATATACCCACCGAGAGGTTGACTGGTGGGCCTGGTCAGCTATTGACTCAGCAGTTGACTAGTCATCTTTGACTAGTCAAAGGGGTAACTAGGGGCCACTTGGCAGTGACTAGACTTAGTTAGACTTTAATTAACTAGATTAATTAGAAGTGGGGGAGGAACGAGACTTGCCTGCTCCCTTCCCATGCTCCCATCCGTGCTCCCGCATGCGTGGCTTGATTTGATTGGAACAAAATAAGGTTCAGTCCCAACCCCTTAAAATCAGGGGGGAGATGATTAGATTAGAAAGAAAAAAAGAAAAAAATACAACCGTAGGATGATGTGGGAGCATGGATGGGAGCATGAAGAGGGAGCAGGAAAGGCGGATCCATGGGGGAGGGGGCGCTGGTCATAGGCCCATCTAACTAATGAAACTAATAATAAAAATTGGCTAATCCCCAAATAGCCTGGCCGGCCCCAATCATGAAGTGGCCAGAGGCCACGATAGGGAGCACGCCCAACCGCTCACAGGGGAGCACCGGCGACCGGTGCCCAATGCGAGGGGGGCGCAGGGTGCGGCCCTGGCCAGCAGGCATCGCCGGCAGCGGGCGGCGCGATCACAGGCCTGCGCGAGGGTGCTTGGGTCACGGCCAGCAGCGGCACGGAGAACGGGGCGTCGGGTGTCAGCGAGCGGTGGGCGGAGGAACGCATTGCGCGTGTGCGAGTGGGGTGAAAGGGCACGAGCACACGCGTGTGGCAGTCAGCGGGTGACAAAGCAGCGATGGCGGCGCTAGCAACAGTAGAGGAGCCAAGCCCGCAGAGGCAGCAGGCGCGCATGGCGCGGTAAGGGGCGGCCGAGCGTGCACGGGCATAGGAGGCAGCGGCGAGCGGGCGTGGGGCGTGCGTCAGCGGGTCAGTGTGGCAGCGCCAGCAGGCACGGAAGCGGGCAAGCGGGCACCGCGGCAAGGGCGCGGCCATAAGCGGGCGAGCGGGCACCGCGGCAAGGGCGCGGCCATAAGCGAGCGAGCATGTGCGGAAGCAGAGATACATGTGCAGCCATGGGAGGTCGCAGACGACGGCTACATCAATGAGTCTACAACGGAGAGAGGGGGTTTCATAAGAGTTGCTCACAGAGAGGCCGTGGACGATCTCGGCGAGGCCGGGGACGGTCAAAACAGTGCGGGTCGACGGCAAGATTGCGGCGGCCGAACGGAGATGATGGCGATGGAGACGGCGTCGCGGTGTCCCTGCTTGAATCGACGCCCGGGAGGGATGAAGGCGACCGTGGCAGACCCAATGGACGTACTCCCGAGCGACGGCGACGACGGTGGCTGTGGTAACGACGATAAGGCAGTGGTCACCAATGAGGTTTCGAGCTCATATTAGAGCGGATGAGAAGGGGGCGATGGGGGGAAGACTGGGGAATGCAAGAGGGCGAGTTAGGGTTTCGCGTGGGTGTATTTAAAGGCCTGGGGAGGGCACTTGGTGGCCATCCATAGCCATGGCGGATGGATGCATGCCACGGCTCTCCTCTGCCTCTCCCTAGCGAGGGATGGAAGAAAGGTCGTGGCCTAGTGCGTTGGGCTGTACTGTGGGCACTAGGGCCTAGTGCAGCAGTAGCAGTTTTTCTTCTTTTCTTTTTATTGACTACTTTGCATTATCTTTTTATAGCAATTGAATTTTCTTCACATTGAAACTTGGTACATAACTCAAATGCACATTTTGAAATAGCACAAAACGTTTGGGGTCGTTTGGAAATATATAATCATTTGTTTATTTTGAAAAGGATATTTTAGATGCAGTTGGGCCACTTTATACTTTCCTAGGAATTAAGTGGTAAGTCAAATGATGTTGCGTTCTACAAGATAATTAGTTAGTGAAGAATTGCAACCCAACGAACATTTTTGTCTTTAAAATTTTGAAGAAAATAATTTTACATGCAATTGGAATTGAGTTTGAGTTTGATTTGGAACAAAGTGATGATTAGCAAAATAATCATGATGACTTGGCAGTCATTAGCAGGAGTTTACTGTAGCATGATAACCGGGGGTGTTAGAAATATCCTCCACTACAAGAAATCTCGTCCCGAGATTGAAGAGGTGGATTAAAGGGGAAGGAATTGGTTACAAACTTCTAATGAGTCTTCTTGATCTTGGTTGCTCCTTTTGAAGAGGTCGATCCATTACACTATTGTCTTCGTTTCTCTGTATCAATGCATCATGATGAAGCCGCTGTCCTTCCTTCAGGATCTTCGTCGTACTTATGAAGGGACAAGGGTTAACTTTGGAAGAACGGACCTCTACATGGTCGCTTATCTGGTAGATAACATCAGGGAAGGTGGTGAAAGTAACTCTCGACTAGAAACTCAAGAAAATATCGAGAGCAAAGTAAGAAGGTACCACAAGAAGTTTCGAGCGTTCAAGCAATCGTTCGATGCCTAAACAGAAGGTGAAAGTGTTTTAGAGCAATAAAGAAGGTGGCTCGTGAATTAATATGAAGCCAGTGTGAGGAATAAGTTTTGGAAACAAGGACATACATGAGAGTCAAGTTTTTATCATGTGGAACTAAGGGTTATGGGCCCACCATGTGGGCTAACAGTAGAAAGGGGTTGACATTTTGCATGGTCATGACAGCAAGGAATGTCAGAGGATAGTCTGTCAGTTATTTTCGCAAAAACATTGGTACTAGGGGCGAGGGACAAAGAGAACCATTTTCCTGCTCGTTAAGACGAGGCAGACCAATAGGCAAAGTTCTCGTCCATAAGTGGCTACCGGAATGTCATCATCAATAGTAATAGTGCTTTACAGACAGAGTTGTACACCAAGGTGTTTACATAAGCAAGGAAATATTATTGCTTATACCATATAGATCACAAGAAATGTTAAACAAAACAATGGAAATGATGATGCAATTATCAGATTAAATAGAACAATGGAAAGGAAAATGTGTTTAAACACATATTTCACGGTTATAACCTTCTCAAGGACAAATAGAGCATGATATCCATGACATGATAGAAGTACAAAACAATTTAGGTAAGTGGAGAGGAATTTGATGACAATAACCATACAATGGTTTTTGGATAATTTTATAAATAAGATTTAGCATTGTGCTTCAAATGTTCTTATTGAAGGTCGGAGTACCACAGACATGCTTTGAGATAGCATTGACATGATCATCATGTAAAGGTCAGTCTTTGGATACACAAAGGATCCATCGGAAACAACTTATAAAATATGTCGGACAATTTAAACAAGGAAAAGATGAGGATGGGGCCCACGGGCTCAGCAACAATTCATCGAGGGGGCAAGGAGCGTATTTCTCATCATGAATTAGATTGATAACCTGGAAGAGCTCAGAATGTTGATGATGATCACGACATATTTGTCGAGAGGTTTCATGAAGATGTAATCGATCGGCGATGACATCAACTCAAAGGAATGATAAAGTGAAAGGTTATTGGAACCACAGGTATGACACAAACTCGAATCAAGCTTTCTCTTCAAGACAAAATGATATGACAAGGAAAGTCGATGTAGGCTTAGCTCATCATCGAAAACTGTGCTCCGGGAAGAAGGATTAGGTAGCATAGTTAAAATTTATCATGATAATGATATAGCCGATCAGGCTAGGAATGACTTGAAGGATTATTAAACTCGTAAGCAACGAAAATTACTTAGAGTTGTTGAATTGGAGTGCGGGATTGATTCTCTTATCGGTGTTCTCGAGTGACGGATAACTCAAAACCCGGTGGAAAATCTGAAATCGGTGAGAAGTAATACTAGATGAGTACTCATAGGAAGCAACTCAGTTATTTGATATTATCGAGATACCATGGGTAATACTCGAAGGTATATCATATTAGAATTTGGACATGTGTATCGATATGCAGAAGGCAAGCACTTCAACTTGTCCGAGAAAGGGGATCAAAGAAGACAATCTTGGTTGGAACCACGATTGCAAAGGCCAAAATCACAGATACATGATCAAATTATTCCAAGGGAATAATTATTGTGTCAGGGTTTCTGATCCACGGACACCTATGGGACCGGCGGACCGGGTCCCTTTCGGTTCGGCGGGGGGCGGAGGTTGCGCAAAGAGCAGATCGAGGTGAAGCACGCGGGCGGTTGGTCGTGCGAAGAGTAAATCGAGGCGAAGCACGCGAGCGATTTACCTAGGTTCGGGCCGCACGGATGTGTAAAACCCTACTCCTGCTTTGTGGTTTGGTATTGATTTCTAGCTCGGGAGCGCGGGGTGCTACAGTGCACACCGGCGACTAGCGAGACCGAGCGTGGGCGTTGGAATGGCCTCCTCCCGAAGGCTCTCAAAATGGCCGACCCCCCCCCCTACGTTGCACACGGGCCTCCTTTTATACTCAAGGGGTTACCGACATAGAGCAACGGGGGCCAAGGGAAAAAATGGAAAGGGTGCCGTGGATAGGCACAGCTAGGTGCTGTAGTAGGCACAGCTACCCGCTACAGTGTTATCATACCTAACCCTGACGGCAGGGGACAAGGGCATTAAATCCCGTCTGTGTCGCCTAAACAGTACCGAGAGGGACCGCTAGGGACGCCCCCGTTTGCCACGATGGTTATCTCGTCAGCGCCTGCTCGCCACCTCGCACCCCTAGCTGCGCGACCTCCTGCCACGTGTGCTTGGGAGGGGCCCCTAGAGCGACACGTGGTGGTTGTGCTGGAGCGCGGGCTCGGAGAGGCGGTTCCCGCGGCAAACTCCTCGCCGCGGTCGTCGTCTTGTCGCGTCCGGGAGCTTGTCGCTCACTGGGTCTTGCCGGGATGCGTGGCGCGTCGCGGCAGGTTTTCTTGGTATGCCTGGGTTGGCCTTCCCGGCAACCTCCTCTTGCCGGGGTCTCGTTTCCTTCCCGGCAAGCTCCCCTTGCCGGGGCCTTGAGATGCTTTTGATAGCTTTCCCGGCAAGCTCCTCTCGCCGGGGTCTTGTCTTGGATACTTTGTTCTTGAATGGTCTTCAAAGTAGCCGCGGAGGACCCTGGCGGTTACCCGGCAAGCCTTGCCGCGGGGATGCTGCGACTGCTCGTGCACAAGTTCGGGGTACTAGGGTAGCCCTACCTTAGTACACCGACAGGAGCCCCCGGGCCTGGGCCAGACACGGTGCCGAGCGCTGTTGGGCCAGGCCCAAAACAGTGCACGGGCACGCGCGGCCTAGGTCACGCCGTACATCTCTCCGCTTCCACCGCGCACGCCCAGAACGGCGCGCGTCAAACGCGGCGTCGTGGGTGACGTGGGCGGTGTGCGCGGGGCTAAGCCCCGCGGGCATGCGTCAGGCCATGATGAAGGGGACGGTTCACGCCCCCCTTCTTAAACGGAGGTAGGCGTGGTGCATTTACTGGACGGAGCCGGTGCGCGGTTTCCGAGGCGCCCACTCCCGCGATCGTGGGGTGGGGCGAGGCCGCCTCATTCGCCGCCTCGGTTCCGCATCTTCGCCACGCGGCTCCCATGCGCTTGGGGTCGTGGACGGTGGAAGTGGGAATCTGGGCCGCCGCGGGCAGAGGCAGCGGGTCGGCCCCGACTCCCTGCCCTTCCCGTGCCTCGATTCGCTGAGCGGGGTGGCTGAGCCCCCACCTCGCTCCTTTATAAAGAGTAGGAGGGGAGCACGGAAGCCCGCACTCTTCCATCTCCTCCCTTCTTCAGCTTCTGCTCCCCTTCCTCTCATTTGCTATGGAGAAAGGGAACCCTGGCCCTTCATCGGTGGCGGCAAGGGTCGACGCCAGGCAGCGCGCCTCTCCCTCTCCCGCGCTCGTGGTGGCGGAGCCAGCCATAAGGGGAAGAGGAAGGGGGCGAGGTCGAGGGCGAGGTCGAGGCGCTCGGGGAAGAGGCGGACGGGGCGGCGCGCCAGCTTCGCCTCCGCCAGCGGTTCCTCTCCCCGCGGCGGTCCATATAGGGGACAACCCTTGCGAGTTCTTCGTCAGGCTGCGCCGGGCGCCTCGTCGTCGCCTCCGGCTCCCAGCTCCGTTCGCGAGCGCGATGGAGTCGGACCCGCCCGAGACACTTAGGCTGCACATGAGGGGCTGTGGGATTAGCGGCACACGAGTCCGCGTTGTATTCCCAGCCCCTAATGTGATGTATCTTGACCGAGGGTGGAAAACGTTCGCCCGGATCCACAGCCTGATGGGGGGGTTTACCCTCCATTTCAAGCTGATGGAGGGCGATCTCCTCTCCGTCAAGGCCTTTGGGTGCTTCGGCACTCGGGCGAAGTGCTGCGTGGACAGCTCCTCCGATAGCAAAGGCTCCCCCTCGAGCAAGAGTGACGAGGAGGGGAGCGACAGCGACGATGAAGGGAGCGGGCGGCGGGATGGCGGGTCCGACTAGGTGTCGGACGCCGCTCCGCACGGCACCGGCGACCCCATCATCCGTGTCGCCGGCTCCTTGAACTCCCCGGGGGCGTCTCCTTGGGCGACTGGCGTAGGGAGGCTGCGGAAGGGGAAGAGGGCTGGCGGCAAGGCCGTCAGGTCGGAGTACGAGGGCGTGGTGCCCTCGACAGCGTGCTGACGTCCTGCCGCCCCGTCTTCGAGCCCCGCTTCCGGCGTCGCCATCACCGTCAAGCCCTCGGTCGGCCCCCCGGGATGTTCTCTTGGTGTCTTCTGGCACCTGTGGCTCGCCTAGGCGCCCCTTTTCCCCTTTTCGCCTCCTTGACCTACCTCCTGAAGAGAGGGACAGGAAAGGGATTACGGGCACCTTATCTTTTTAATTTGTAAGCCCTCGGGCCTTAGCTGCATCTAAAACTTGTAATCCTCTCTTTCATGTTTTTCATCCTCTATGGACTGTACCTGAGTGGGATGTTTTTTAATGAAAAGGGGATGTTTGCTGGGTTATTTGCCTCACGGGTCGAACCCACGCTAGGGAGCAAATCCTTAGTATCCCTCAGACAGAAATTCCCAGCAACAGGCCATGCCGCCTTCCCACGCCGCTCGACCTTTCTCACGCCTTTGACGGAGGCGGGAACGAGGTGGGCGCGGCCTCCTCGTTTCATCCCTTTGCTGCCGGGACTACGACCAAACTTGGCCCCGGGAACGCGCTCCAGGGCCTAGAGTCGGGGGAGCACGGCAGTTTTCGGGAAGAAACGCGGTTTCACATTCCCCAGTCCGTAAGAGGATGCATGACGAGGGACGAAAGACTTATCTGATTTTGCAGCCCTCGGCAACTCTGGCTTGCCAGGAACGGATCTTGGTACCCGCAACCCTCGGCAACATTGGCTTGCCGGGGCTCAGGTGCCGGCGCGCCCTTCTTCTCCTTTTCGTCCCCAAGCGGACTAGCCAGGATATGCGGGCCCTGCGAACGAAAGAAGAGCAAAGGGACGGACACTCGACCTCTATGTTAGGGGTTAGCCGCTGTTAGGCACTATCAACCCTATCCAAGGACGAGACTCAACCTAGCATGCATGCTATAACCCCGGGGTGGCAGCGCTTCATTTACTGGTGCTCAGGGTCTGCGCCTGGCTCTGTACAAAGGATTACATGCAACAGCGGCAAGACTTGTACAGAAAGGTGGTTGCCGGGCAAGGCCCGACAACCGCGCCTTACGGGTAAAACTTACGAAGATGCTCGATGTTCCAGGAGTTGCTCACTGGAATGCCATCTTCGGTCTCAAGGCGGACAGCGCCAGGCCTTGTGACTCGTTTCACCCGGTAAGGTCCTTCCCACTTCGGCGTCAACTTGTTGGAATTCTTGGCCGACTGAACGCGCCGAAGAACAAGGTCGCCTTCCTCGAGGCTTCTGGCGTTAACTTTGCGGCTGTTGTAGCGGCGCAAAGCTTGCTGGTAGCGAGCAGCTCGCACAGCGGCCTGAAGACGATCTTCCTCAAGGAGCAGCGCGTCATCTTGCCGCAGCCGCTCTTGCTCAAGCTCATCGTAAGCGAGCACTCGAGGTGACCCGTATACGAGTTCCGTGGGGATAACTGCCTCTGCTCCATAGACTAGAGCAAAGGGTGTCTGTCCAGTGGCTCGATTTGGCGTCGTTCTGATCGACCAAAGAACCACCGGTAGCTCCTCGATCCAGTTTTCCGGAACGGAAGTTAATCGACATTCCGGCAAACTCAAGGGCCTCTCGGGGTACCTGCAAAATCATCACGACCCGATGGTCGGAGACAAAACCCAGCAAACTAGCACCACAAATGTGCCTCTACTCCCATATGGATGAAAAGGCCACAGACCATATGGTCCTCTACTTTCATATGGACAAAAATCAGCTCAACTTATGTGAGCTTCCATTCCAGATCTAATAGGTCACCCAACAAAAAATTATGTTCACTAAGTCCACAAGAATTAATAGGTTCAGTAAACTTGAAGTACTCAACACTAAACATGGTTCAGAGTGTTGGAAATATGCCCTAGAGGCAATAATAAATTGATTATTATTATATTTCCTTGTTCATGATAATCGTTTATTATCCATGGTAGAATTGTATTGATAGGAAACTCAGATACATGTGTGGATACATAGACAACACCACGTCCCTAGTAAGCCTCTAGTTGACTAGCTCGTTGATCAATTGATGGTTACGGTTTCCTGACCATGGACATTGGATGTCATTGATAACGGGATCACATGATTAGAAGAATGATGTGATGGACAAGACCCAATCCTAAGCCTAGCACAAGATCATTTAGTTCGTATGCTAAAGCTTTTCTAATGTCAAGTATCATTTCCTTAGACCATGAGATTGTGCAACTCCCGGATACCGTAGGAATACTTTGGGTGTGCCAAACGTCACAACGTAACTGGGTGACTATAAAGGTGCACTACAGGTATCTCCGAAAGTGTCTGCTGGGTTGGCACGAATCGAGACTAGGATTTGTCACTCCGTGTGACGGAGAGGTATCTCTGGGCCCACTCGGTAGGACATCATCATAATGTGCACAATGTGATCAAGGAAGTTGATCACGGGATGATGTGTTACGGAACGAGTAAAGAGACTTGCCGGTAACGAGATTGAACAAGGTATCGGGATACCGACGATCGAATCTCGGGCAAGTATCGTACCGATAGACAAAGGGAATTGTATACGGGATTGATTAAGTCCTTGACATCGTGGTTCATCCGATGAGATCATCATGGAGCATGTGGGAGCCAACAGGGGTATCCAGATCCCGCTGTTGGTTATTGATCAGGAGAACGTCTCGATCAAGTATGCATGGTTCCCGAACCCGTAGGGTCTACACAC
The DNA here is from genome assembly GCF_003073215.2 of Triticum urartu. NCBI lineage: Eukaryota > Viridiplantae > Streptophyta > Magnoliopsida > Poales > Poaceae > Triticum > Triticum urartu. Next base: position 573,544,407 of record NC_053022.1, on the reverse strand, counting down.
TTAAGGTTCGGTGACGCTAGGGTTATAGAGATATTAGTATGCGGTAACCCGGTCCACCTGCCCCGGGGGGCCACATGGGCTGTAGGGGTGTGCGCCTTGGCCTACATGGGCCAAGGGCACCAGCCCCAAGAGGCCCATGCGCCAAGAGATAAGGGAAAGGAAGAGTCCTAAAGGGGGAAGGCACCTCCTAGGTGCCTTGGGGAGGATGGACTCCTCCCTGGCCGCACCCTTCCTTGGAGGAAGGGCCAAGGCTGTGCCCCCCCTCTCCCTTGGCCCTATATATAGTGGGGGGAAGGGAGGGCAGCCGCACCTAAGGCCTGGCGCCTCCCTCTCCCTCCCGTGACACATCTCCCTCCTCCCGCAGCACTTGGCGAAGCCCTGTTGGAATCCCGCTACTTGCACCACCACGCCGTCGTGCTGCTAGATCTCCATCAACCTCTCCTCCCCCCTTGCTGGATCAAGAAGGAGGAGATGTCGCTGCTCCGTACGTGTGTTGAACGCGGAGGTGCCGTCCGTTCGGCGCTAGGATCATCGGTGATTTGGATCACGACGAGTACGACTCCATCAACCCCGTTCTCTTGAACGCTTCCGCGTGCGATCTACAAGGGTATGTAGATCCACTCCTCCCTCGTTGCTAGATGACTCCAGATTGATCTTGGTGGTACGTAGAAATTTTTTGAATTATTGCTACGTTCCCCAACGTTGCATCATGAGCTAGGTCTATTGCGTAGATTCTATCCACGAGTAGAACACAAAGTAGTTGTGGGCGTTGATTTTGTTCAATATGCTTACTGTTACTAGTCCAATCTTGATTCGGCGGCATTGTGGGATGAAGCGGCCCGGACCAACCTTACACGTACGCTTACGTGAGACCGGTTCCACCGACTGACATGCACTAGTTGCATAAGGTGGCTGGCGGGTGTCTGTCTCTCCCACTTTAGTCGGATCGGATTCGATGAAAAGGGTCCTTATGAAGGGTAAATAGCAATTGGCATATCACGTTGTGGTTTTTGCGTAGGTAAGAAACGTTCTTGCTAGAAACCCATAGCAGCCACGTAAAACATGCAAACAACAATTAGAGGACGTCTAACTTGTTTTTGCAGGGTATGCTATGTGATGTGATATGGCCAAGAAGAATGTGATGAATGATATGTTGATGTATGAGATTGATCATGTTCTTGTAATAGGAATCACGACTTGCATGTCGATGAGTATTGACAACCGGCAGGAGCCATAGGGAGTTGTCTTAATTTATTTATGACCTGCGTGTCAACATAAACGTCATGTAATTACTTTACTTTATTGCTAACCGTTAGCTGTAGTAGTAGAAGTAATAGTTGGCGAGACAACTTCATGAAGACACGATGATGGAGATCATGATGATGGAGATCATGGTGTCATGCCGGTGACAATGATGATCATGGAGCCCCGAAGATGGAGATCAAAAGGAACAAAGTGATGATGGCCATATCATGTCACTATTTGATTGCATGTGATGTTTATCATGTTTTTGCATCTTGGGTTAGAACGACGGTAGTAAATAAGATGATCCCTCGTTAAAATGTCAAGAAAGTGTTCCCCCTAACTATGCACCATTGCGAAAGTTCGTCGTTTCGAAGCACCACGTGATGATCGGGTGTGATAGATTCTTATGTTCGAATACAACGGGTGTTGACGAGCCTAGCATGTACAGACATGGCCTCGGAACACATGCAAAACACTTAGGTTGACTTGATGAGCCTAGCATGTACAGACATAGCCTCGGAACACAAGAGACCGAAAGGTCGAGCTCGAACCTGGATAAAACATTGTGTCCCTTGTCAAAACCATACATCTTGCAAAATGCTTCCCAATGTTTGCAACCAAAATGGGTTACGCTCTCAGAATTATATAGATTTACTTCAAAGTCCACATCATGATGAGTCATTAGGTGAATTTTCTTTGTTTTAGAAATTTTATGGTCTTCAAAATCCATCCTCTCCAAGACATAGTGTCTTGCATGGCATGGGATAAGCTATACTCGAATTGTAAAAGATGAAAATTACACGTTGGAATAGTTGAAGTCATGCTTAATTATGAAAATAACACTTGTCGTCATTATGTACCATTTCAACTTCAAAGGTCTCCTCGAGCTTAATGCTGAAGCGTCGATCATCGTCCAGGTGAGGCATGTCGCACAGACCTCGATCGTCGTGGCACCAGTCGCACTCTGCCGGGATACTTTCGTCATCCCTTTCGTCGTCCGATGATGATGACGACATATCCTACGTTCATAATTCTAAACTACAACATTTAGGGTTTGTCGACACCGAGGCATCCTAAAAGCTAAGCTTTTATCATTTAGGGTTTGTCGACGCTGAGGCACCCTAAAAGCCTAAGCTTTCATCATTTAGGTTCTTATCAACACCGAGGCACCCTAAAAGCCAAGGTTTTATCATTTAGGGTTTGTCGACATTGAGGCACCCTAAAAGCCTAAGCTTTCATCATTTAGGTTTTGTCGACGCCAAGGCACCCTAAAAGCCTAAGCGTACATCATTTAGGTTCTCATCGACACCGAGGCACCCTATAGAAGTGAAGTTAAGTTTTCATCATTTAGGGTTTATCGATGCCGAGGCACCCTAGGTTGGGCCTAATCACTTGGCACTAATCACTTGGTTCTATTGCCACCTATGTTGGGTTTATCATCTAGGGTTTATCGATGCTAACGAGAATTCTAAGTTGGGCCTAAACACTTGGCTCTATTGCCACCTATGGTTTCATGCAGAAAGAATGGCGGGGCAGTTGATCCTACTTAATTAAGTACTAAGATACCCCGGCCCATGCATTAGTATCAAGTACCCCATATGTCCGATTTTTAGCAAAGTCATGCTAAAATTCACGGAAAATTTCAGCATGACCTTTGCTGAAACTAAGACATATGGAGTACCCGAATTTTCCGGAATGGAAGTTAATCGACATTCCGGCAAACTCAAGGGCCTCTCGGGGTACCTGCAAAATCATCACGACACGATGGTCGGAGACAAAACCCAGCAAACTAGCACCACAAATGTGCCTCTACTCCCATATGGATGAAAAGGCCACAGACCATATGGTCCTCTGCTTTCATATGGAGAAAAATCAGCTCAACTTATGTGAGCTTCCATTCCAGATCTAATAGGTCACCCAACAAAAAATTATGTTCACTAAGTCCACAAAAATGAATAGGTTCAGTAAACTTGAAGTACTCAACACTAAACATGGTTCAGAGTGTTGGAAATATGCCCTAGAGGCAATAATAAATTGATTATTATTATATTTCCTTGTTCATGATAATCGTTTATTATCCATGCTAGAATTGTATTGATAGGAAACTCAGATACATGTGTGGATACATAGACAACACCATGTCCCTAGTAAGCCTCTAGTTGACTAGCTCGTTGATCAATTGATGGCTACGGTTTCCTAACCATGGCCATTGGATGTCATTGATAACGGGATCACATCATTAGAAGAATTATGTGATGGACAAGACCCAATCCTAAGCCTAGCACAAGATCATGTAGTTCGTATGCTAAAGCTTTTCTAATGTCAAGTATCATTTCCTTAGACCATGAGATTGTGCAACTCCCGGATACCGTAGGAATACTTTGGGTGTGCCAAACGTCACAACGTAACTGGGTGACTATAAAGGTGCACTACGGGTATCTCCGAAAGTGTCTGTTGGGATGGCACGAATCGAGACTGGCATTTGTCACTCCGTGTGATGGAGAGGTATCTCTGGGACCACTCGGTAGGACATCATCATAATGTGCACAATGTGATCAAGGAAGTTGATCACGGGATGATGTGTTACGGAACGAGTAAAGAGACTTGCCGGTAACGAGATTGAACAAGGTATCGGGATACCGATGATCGAATCTCGGGCAAGTATCGTACCGATAGACAAAGGGAATTTTATACAAGATTGATTAAGTCCTTGACATCGTGGTTCATCCGATGAGATCATCATGGAGCATGTGGGAGCCAACATGGGTATCCAGATCTCGCTGTTGGTTATTGATCAGGAGAACGTCTTGATCAAGTATGCATGGTTCCCGAACCCGTAGGGTCTACACACTTAAGGTTCGGTGACGCTAGGGTTATAGAGATATTAGTATGCGGTAACCCGAAAGTTGTTCGGAGTCCCGGATGAGATCCCGGACGTCACGAGGAGTTCCGGAATGGTCCGGAGGTAAAGATTTATATATGGGAAGTCTTGTTTTGGTCGCCGGAAAAGTTTCGCGCATTATCGGTATTGTAGCGGGAATGCCGAAAGGGGTCCGGGGGTCCACCAAGGGGGTCCACCTGCCCCGGGGGGCCACATGGGCTGTAGGGGTGTGCGCCTTGGCATATATGGGCCAAGGGCACCAGCCCCAAGAGGCCCATGCGCCAAGAGATAAGGGAAAGGAAGAGTCCTAAAGGGGGAAGGCACCTCCTAGGTGCCTTGGGGAGGATGGACTCCTCCCTGGCCGCACCCTTCCTTGGAGGAAGGGCCAAGGCTGTGCCCCCCCCCTCTCCCTTGGCCCTATATATAGTGGGGGGAAGGGAGGGCAGCCGCACCTAAGGCCTGGCGCCTCCCTCTCACTCCCGTGACACATCTCCCTCCTCCCGCAGCACTTGGCGAAGCCCTGTTGGATCCCGCTACTTGCACCACCACGCCGTCGTGCTGCTGGATCTCCATCAACCTCTCCTCCCCCCTTGCTGGATCAAGAAGGAGGAGACGTCGCTGCTCCATACGGGTGTTGAACGCGGAGGTGCCGTCCGTTCGGCGCTAAGATCATCGGTGATTTGGATCACGGCGAGTACGACTCCATCAACCCCGTTCTCTTGAATGCTTCCCCACACGATCTACAAGGGTATGTAGATCCACTCCTCCCTCGTTGCTAGATGACTCCATAGATTGATCTTGGTGACACGTAGGAAAATTTTGAATTATTGCTACGTTCCCCAACAGTGGCATCATGAGCTAGGTCTATTGCGTAGATTCTATGCACGATTAGAACACAAAGTAGTTGTGGGAGTTGATTTTGTTCAATATGCTTACCGTTACTAGTCCAATCTTGATTCGGCGGCATTGTGGGATGAAGCGGCCCGGACCAACCTTACACGTACGCTTACGTGAGACCGGTTCCACCGACTGACATGCACTAGTTGCATAAGGTGGCTGGCGGGTGTCTGTCTCTCCCACTTTAGTCGGATCGGATTCGATGAAAAGGGTCCTTATGAAGGGTAAATAGCAATTGTCATATCACGTTGTGGTCTTTGCGTAGGTAAGAAACGTTCTTGCTAGAAACCCATAGCAGCCACGTAAAACATGCAAACAACAATTAGAGGACGTCTAACTTGTTTTTGCAGGGTATGCGATGTGATGTGATATGGCCAAGAAGAATGTGATGAATGATATGTGATGTATGAGATTTATCATGTTCTTGTAATAGGAATCACGACTTGCATGTCGATGAGTATGACAACTGGCAGGAGCCATAGGAGTTGTCTTAATTTATTTATGACCTGCGTGTCAACATAAACGTCATGTAATTTCTTTACTTATTGCTAACCATTAGTTGTAGTAGTAGAAGTAATAGTTGGCGAGACAACTTCATGAAGACACGATGATGGAGATCATGATGATGGAGATCATGGTGTCATGCCGGTGACGATGATGATCATGGAGCCCCGAAGATGGAGATCAAAAGGAGCAATATGATATTGGCCATATCATGTCACTATTTGATTGCATGTGATGTTTATCATGTTTATACATCTTATTTGGTTAGAACGACGGTAGTAAATAAGATGATCCCTCGTTAAAATTTCAAGAAAGTGTTCCCCCTAACTGTGCACCATTGTGAAAGTTCGTCGTTTCGAAGCACCACGTGATGATCGGGTGTGATAGATTCTTACGTTCGAATACAACGGGTGTTGACGAGCCTAGCATGTACAGACATGGCCTCGGAACACATGCAAAACACTTAGGTTGACTTGACGAGCCTAGCATGTACAGACATGGCCTCGGAACACAAGAGACCAAAAGGTCGAGCATGAGTCATATGGTAGATACGATCAACATGAAGATGTTCACCGATGATGACTAGTCCGTCTCACCTGATGATCGGACACGGCCTAGTTGACTCGGATCATGTAATCACTTAGATGACTAGAGGGATGTCTATCTGAGTGGGAGTTCATAAGATGAACTTAATTATCCTAAACATAGTCAAAAGATCTTTGCAAATTATGTCGTAAGCTCGCGCTTTAGTTCCACTGTTTAGATATGTTCCTAGAGAAAATATAGTTGAAAGTTGATAGTAGCAATTATGCGGACTAGGTCCATAAAACGGAGGATTGTCCTCATTGCTTCATAGAAGGCTTATGTCCTTAATGCACCGCTCAGTGTGCTGAACCTCGAACGTCGTCTGTGGATGTTGCGAACATCTGACATACACATTTTGATAGCTACGTGATAGTTCAGTTAAACGGTTTAGAGTTGAGGCACCGAAGACGTTTTGAAACGTCGCGAAACATATGATATGTTTCGAGGGCTGAAATTGGGATTTCAGGCTCGTGCCCACGTCAAGAGGTATAAGACCTCCGACGATTTTCTTAGCCTGCAAACTAAGGGAGAAAAGCTCAATTGTTGAGCTTGTGCTCAGATTGTCTGAGTACAACAATCGCTTGAATCAAGTGGAGTTGATCTTCCAGATGAAATAGTGATAGTTCTCCGAAGTCATTACCACCAAGCTGCTAGAGCTTCGCGATGAACTATAATATATCAGGGACATATATGATGATCCTTGAGATATTCGCGATGTTTGAGACCACAAAAGTAGAAATCAAGAAGGAGCATCAATTGTTGATGGTTGGTGAAACCACTTGTTTCAAGAAGGGCAAGGGCAAGAAGGGATACTTCATGAAACGGCAATTCAACTGCTGCTCTAGTGAAGAAACCCAAGGATGAACCCAAACCCAAGACTAAGTGCTTCTGTAATAAGGGGAATAGCCACTGGAGCAGAATTACCCTAGATACTTGGTAGATGAGAAGGCTGGCAAGGTCGATAGAAGTATATTGGATATAGATTGTGTTGATGTGTACTTTACTAGTACTCCTAGTAGCACCATGGTATTAGATACCGGTTCGGTTGCTAAGTGTTAGTAAACTCGAAATAAAAGGCTGCAGAGTAAATGGAGACTAGCTAAAGGTGAGCTGGTGATATGTGTTGGAAGTTTTTCCAAGCTTGATGTGATCAAGCATCGCACGCTCCCTCTACCATCGAGATTGGTGTTTGCGTTCAGCATAGACATGATTGGATTATGTCTATCGCAATACGGTTATTCATTTCAGGAGGATAATGGTTACTCTGTTTATTTGTATAATACTTTCAATGGTCTTGCACCTAAAATGAATGGTCTATTGAATCTCGATCATAGTGATACACATGTTCATGCCAAAAGATATAAGATAATAATGATATTACCACATACTTGTGGCACTGTAATTTTAGTCATATCAGTATAAAATGCATGAAGAAGCTCCATGTTGATGGATCTTTGGGCTCACTCGTTTTGAAAAGTTTGAGACATGCGAACCATGTCTATTGGTGTATATGCATGAAGAAACTCCATGCAAATGGACCATTTGGACTCACTTGATTTTGAATCACTTGAGACATGCAAATCATACCACATGGGCAAGATGACTGAAAGCCTCTGTTTCAGTAAAATGGAACTAGAAAGCAACTTGTTGGAAGTAATACATTTTGATGTGTGCATTCCAATCAGTGCTGAGGCGTGTAGTGGATATCGTTATGTTCATACTTCACAGATGATTTGAGTAGATGTTGAGTATATTTACTTGATGAATCACGAGTCTGAATTATTGAAAGGTTCAAGTAATTTTAGGGTGAAGTTGATAGATCGTCGTGACAAGAGGATAAAATGTCTATGATATGATCATAGAGATGAATATCTGAATTACGAGTTTGGCACAGAATTAAGACATTGTGGAAATTGTTTCACAACTAATACACCCTGGAACACCATAGTGTAATGGTGTGTCCGAACATCATAACTGCACCCTATTGGATATGATGCATGCCATGATGTCTCTTATCGAATTACCACAATAGTTTATGGGTTAGGCATTAGAGACAACCACATTCACTTTAAATAGGGTACCACATAATTCCGATGAGATGACACCGTATGAACTATGGTTTAGAGAAACCTAAGCTGTCATTTTTTAAAAGTTTGGGGATGCGACGCTTATGTGAAAAAGTTTCAGGCTGATAAGCTCGAACCCAAAGCGGATAAATGCATCTTCATAGGACACCCAAAACAGTTGGGTATACCTCCTGTCTCAGATCCGAAAGCAATAAGGGATTGTTTCTAGAATCGGGTCCTTTCTCGAGGAAAAGTTTCTCTCGAAAGAATTGAGTGGGAGGATGGTGGAGACTTGATGAAGTTATTGAACCGTCTCTTCAACTAGTGTGTGGCAGGGCACAGGGAGTTGTTCCTGTGGCACCTACACCAATTGAAGTGGAAGCTTATGATAGTGATCATGAAACTTCGGATCAAGTCACTCCCAAACCTCGTAGGATGACAAGGATGCGTGCTACTTCAGAGTGGTACATAATCCTGTCTTGGAAGTCATGTTGCTAGACAACGAGCTATGGAGAAGCGATGGTGGGCCTGGATTCCAAAATGGCTCGAGGCCATATAATCCGAGAGAGGATCCATATATGAAAACAAAGTGTAGACTTTGGAAGAGCTACTTGATGGTCGTAAGGCTGTTAGGTACAGATGGATTTTAAAAGGAAGACGGACAATGATGGTAAATGTCACCATTAAGAAATCTCGACTTGTCATTAAGATGTTTCCCGACAAGTTCAAGGAGTTGACTACGATGAGATTTTCTCACATGTAGCGATGCTAAAAGTCTGTTGGAATTATGTTAGCAATTACTGCATTATTTATGAAATCTTGCAGATAGGATGTAAAAACATTGTTTCCTCGACGATTTTCTTGAGGAAAGGTTGTATGAGATACAACCAGAAGGTTTTCTCAATCCTGAAAGATGCTAATAAGTATGCAAAGCTCCAGCAATCCTTCTAGGGACTGGAGTAAGCATCTCGGAGTTGGAATGTATGCTTTGATGATGATCAAAGATTTTGGGTTTATACAAAGTTTATGAGAAACTTGTATTTCCAAAGAAGTGAGTGGGAGCACTATAGAATTTCTGATGAGTATATGTTGTTGACATATTGTTGATCAGAAATGACGTAGAATTTCTGGAAAGCATATAGGGTTATTTGGAAAGTGTTTTTCAATGGAAAGCCTGGATTAAGCTACTTGAACATTGAGCATCAAGATCTATAAGGATAGATCAAAACGCTTAATGGTACTTTCAAATGAGCACATACCTTGACATGATCTTGAAGGTGTTCAAGATGGATCAGTCAAAGAAGGAGTTCTTGCCTGAGTTGTAAGGTATGAAGTTAAGACTTAAAGCTCGACCACGGCATAATAGAGAGAAAGGACGAAGGTCGTCCCCTATGCTTAAGACATAGGCTCTACAGTATGCTATGCTGTGTACCGCACCTGAAATGTGCCTTGCCATGAGTCAGTCAAGGGGTACAAGAGTGATCCAAGAATGGATCATAGGACAGCGGTCAAAGTTATCCTTAGTAACTAGTGGACTAAGGAATTTTCTCTATTACGGAGGTGGTAAAAGAGTTCGTCGTAAAGGGTTACGCCGATGCAAACTTTGACACTAATCCAGATTATTCTGAGTAGTAAACTGGATTCGTATAGTAGAACAGTTATTTGGAATAGCTCCAAATAGAACGTGGTAGCTGCATCTAGGAGATGACATAGAGATTTCTAAAGCACACACGGATCTGAAAGGTTCAGACCCGTTGACTATAACCTCTTTCACAAGCATAACATGATCAAACTCAGAACTCTTTGGGTGTTAGTCACATGGGGATGTGACCTTGAGTGTTAATCACATATCGATGTGAACTGGATTATTGACTCTAGTGCAAGTGGGAGACTGTTGGAAATATGCCCTAGAGGCAATAATAAATTGACTATTATTATATTTCCTTGTTCATGATAATCGTTTATTATCCATGCTAGAATTGTATTGATAGGAAACTCAGATACATGTGTGGATACATAGACAACACCATGTCCCTAGTAAGCCTCTAGTTGACTAGCTCGTTGATCAATTGATGGTTGCGGTTTCCTGACCATGGACATTGGATGTCATTGATAACGGGATCACATCATTAGAAGAATGATGTGATGGACAAGACCCAATCCTAAGCCTAGCACAAGATCATGTAGTTCGTACGCTAAAGCTTTTCTAATGTCAAGTATCATTTCCTTAGACCATGAGATTGTGCAACTCCCGGATACCGTAGGAATACTTTGGGTGTGCCAAACGTCACAACGTAACTGGGTGACTATAAAGGTGCACTACGGGTATCTCCGAAAGTGTCTGTTGGGTTGGCACGAATCGAGACTGGGATTTGTCACTCCGTGTGACGGAGAGGTATCTCTGGGCCCACTCGGTAGGACATCATCATAATGTGCACAATGTGATCAAGGAAGTTGATCACGGGATGATGTGTTACGGAAGGAGTAAAGAGACTTGCCGGTAACGAGATTGAACAAGGTATCAGGATACCGACGATCGAATCTCGGGCAAGTATCAGGATACCGATTGATTAAGTCCTTGACATCGTGGTTCATCCGATGAGATCATCGTGGAGCATGTGGGAGCCAACATGGGTATCCAGATCCCGCTGTTGGTTATTGATCAGGAGAACATCTCGATCATGTCTGCATGGTTCCCGAACCCGTAGGGTCTACACACTTAAGGTTCGGTGACGCTAGGGTTATAGAGATATTAGTATGTGGTAACCCGAAAGTTGTTCGGAGTCCCGGATGAGATCCCAGACGTCACGAGGAGTTCCGGAATGGTCCGGAGGTAAAGATTTATATATGGGAAGTCTTGTTTTGGTCGCCGGAAAAGTTTCGCGCATTATCGGTATTGTACCGGGAGTGCCGAAAGGGGTCCGGGGGACCACCAAGGGGGTCCACCTGCCCCGGGGGGCCACATGGGCTGTAGGGGTGTGTGCCTTGGACTATATGGGCCAAGGGCACCAGCCCCAAGAGGCCCATGCGCCAAGAGATAAGGGAAAGGAAGAGTCCTAAAGGGGGAAGGCACCTCCTAGGTGCCTTGGGGAGGATGGACTCCTCCCTGGCCGCACTCTTCCTTGGAGGAAGGGCCAAGGCTGTGCCCCCCCCTCTCCCTTGGCCCTATATATAGTGGGGGGAAGGAAGGGCAGCCGCACCTAAGCCCTGGCGCCTCCCTCTCCCTCCCGTGACACATCTCCCTCCTCCCGCTGCGCTTGGCGAAGCCCTGTTGGAATCCCGCTACTTCCACCACCACGCCGTCGTGCTGCTGGATCTCCATCAACCTCTCCTTCCCCCTTGCTGGATCAAGAAGGAGGAGACGGCGCTGCTCCGTACGGGTGTTGAACGCGGAGGTGCCGTCCATTCGGCGCTAGGATCATCGGTGATTTGGATCACGACGAGTACGAGTCCATCAACCCCGTTCTCTTGAACGCTTCCGCGCGCGATCTACAAGGGTATGTAGATCCACTCCTCCCTCGTTGCTAGATGACTCCATAGATTGATCTTGGTGACACGTAGGAAAATTTTGAATTATTGCTACGTTCCCCAACACAGAGCTCACTACACTACACTACATCGTGCAATGGTTCAGACCTCACTACACTAGAACAAGCTCACTACACTACACTACACTACACATGCTTAAACTATGAACATAAACAAACACCAACAATGCAATATGTAAACTACCTCTGTTTCTAGGCAACAAGAGTTATCATCAATGCTTTTGAGTTTATTAAGTACCTTCAGTTCTGAGTTTTAAATGTCAAAAGAGCTTCACAGAATCTTGAATCCTCCAAATCACTCTTAACAGTTCTGCATTGCACAAAGGCAGCAATTAACAACACAACTAGGGTGTCTAGGACAATGCCACCAGATAGAATTTGAAGGAAAAACGTTCTTCCAGAACCTTCAAGACACAATCATACATAGAGTGGCTGATCATATAAGCTATATTTCAATAAACATCAACTAAACTTGATGACAAGAAAAACTACAATCACATTGATACAAACTAGAGCATATAGCAATAGTATATTGCTGCTCCATATAGCAATAGTAATGCACCTAATCAACATTGTAGAGCATCCTGTTAGAAACTTGTTCTGATCCTACAAATTAATGGGGAGGAAGAACTAGGGAGGGAGGGAATGGTAATGGTTCAGAGAAGAACAATAGTAATGCTCCATATGTTCTGATCCATATAGCAAGAAGAACTAGGGAGTGAGGGAATGGGGAGGAAGGGTGGAGAGCGAGGAAGGAGGAGAGGTACCTTGGCGGGCGTGGCCAGTCGCCGGAGGGGTCGGGGTCGGCAGCGGCGTCGAAGGGGTGGCTCGAGGGCGTCCGAGCTCGTCCGGGTCCTCGTAGTCAAAGAGGAAGTCGACGGCGGTCCTCCTGGGCGCCTCGGTTGGTCCTGGGGAGGCCTGCGCCCACGTGCTTCGCGGGTCGGGGGGCGCGGGGGCGGCGGCGGAGGGGAGCGGGGGCGGCGGCGCGGGGGAGCCGGAGCGGGTGTGGCGAGGGACGGAAGGGGATCTGGCGAGGAAGAGGAAGGAGGTATCGGGCGAAGGGCTGGGTATCCAGCTGTAGAGGGGGGAATGTTAGTAATGGCGCACCATCGAGGGGTGCGACATAAAAACACTCATAGCAATGGCGCACCATTCTCTCGTGCGCCATTAGTAACTTTTTTTCTGATAGCAATGGCGCACCCTCCTCTGGTGCGCCATTAGTAACTTCTTTTTTTCATTATTTCTTGTTGCATCTAATAATTTGTTTTTTATCAAATTTGTTATTTTCATGAGGACTAGAACAAAATATATCATCAAATATCATCAAATTTGTTTTTTTAATATCATCAAATTTGTTTTTTATTTTTAATTGAAAATATCATCAAATTTGTTATTTGAAAATATTATCAAAAAGCGGGGGAGGGTGCGGGGTGTCGGCGGCCGCGGTGGAGCGGGCCGGGGGAGGGTGCAGGGGGTCGGCGGCGGCGGTGGAGCGGGGGAGGGTGCGGGGGGTCGGCGGCGGCGGTGGAGCGGGGGAGGGTGCGGTGGGTCGTCGGCGGCGGTGGAGCGGGGAGGGTGCGGGGGGGTTCGTCGGCGGGCGTGGGTCGGGGCAGCGGGGGGAATTAGCTAGGGGGGGGCGAGGGAGAGGGATGAAGGGGATCTGGCGAGAGGGAGGGAATTAGCTAGGGGGAATCTTACTAATGGCGCACCAGCGGTCGGTGCGCCATTAGTAATCTTTTTTTTACATAGCAATGGCGCACCGGGCAGAGGTGCGTCATTAGTAATCTTATTTTTTATATATATAGCAATGGCGCACCAGCCACAGGTGCGCCATAAGTATTTTTTTGTTGCATGTAATAAACTTTTAGAAAATGAATATGAATATGAAACAGTAATATTTTTTATAAAAATAGTAATAATTGTTGTTTAACAACAATTGTAGTCTACACTTTTTTATTATTATTTTTTTAAAATGAAGAGGGGATTGGAGGTGCGGGTGGGATCGAGATCGAGATGGAGGGGGAATCGAGATCGAGATGGAGGGGGATCGAGATCGAGTGTCCTCATGAATATTCAATATTTTATCATATTGAATATGAAAAAATATCATCAAATTTGAAAAAATATTCATGAATTCAAAAAGTGCCCATGAAATTTAAAAATATTCTTGATATCAAAAAGTGCCCATGATATTTAAAAATATTCATGATATCAAAATATATACTAATGGCGCACTTCTACAGGGTGCGCCATTAGTAGTTTAAACTAGTAATGGCGCACTGTGAGGCGGTGCGCCATTAGTAGTTTTGCAAAAAAAAAGAATAAAAAAATTCAGTACTGGCGCACTCCATGTCTGGTGCGCCATTACTAGTTAGAACTAGTAATGGCGCACCAGAGGTAGGATGAGCCATTAGTATGTATGTAAAAATGAAAAAAAATCTGGTGCGCCATTAGTGTCTTCCACACTAATGGCGCATCACCAACTGGTGCGCCATTACTATATAGTAGTGGCGCACTACTTCCCTGGTGCGCCATTAGTGTCAATCCTATCTATAGCCCTTTTCCTAGTAGTGGAGGGTTAGGGTTACACAAGGTCGGTTACAAAGGAGGAGATACACATATCCGTATTGCCTAGCTTGCCTTCCACGCCAAGTAGAGTCTCATCCGGACACGAGACGAAGTCTTCAATCTTGTATCTTCATAGTCCAACAGTCTGGCAAAAGGATATAGTCCGGCTGTCCGGAGAATCCCTAATCCAGGACTCCCTCAGTAGCCCCTGAACCAGGCTTTCAATGACGATGAGTCCGGCGTGCAGTATTGTCTTCGGCATTGCAAGGCGGGTTCCTCCTCCGAATACACGACGGAAGAATTTGAGTACGAAGATAGTGTCCGACCCTGCAAAATAAGTTCCACATACCACCGTAGAGAGAATAATATTTCCACAAATCCAATTTGCTGTCTTGTTTCGGTAACACGACATTATGCCATGGCCCGGCGACTATTCGAACCGTTTTCTTTAACTAGCCCCGCACATAACGCAAGGCAGTTTTTTGACACGTCTTGTCAAAGCAGAGATCGTGTCCCCTTATCACGGGATTCTCATCAATACGGGTGTGTGTAACCCAATCGCACCATTGGTTACGGCACTTGGGGGATAAGCGAGTTTTACCAGGCTAGTGGGGACGCACAGTTTCGGCTGTCCATATAAAGGGATAAGGTTTAACCTTTCTCTACCCATGCCTTCTTCCTCCTTGCTCATCCTGTTCTTGCACACTCGAGCTCCAACGCCCAAGTCTGCATCCTTCCCCTAAATCTTCTCCAAACATGTCCGGAGCAGGGGGCAAATGGATGGCCTCCTCCGTTACGGAGGAACATATCAAAAATCTGCGTGGAGCCGGATACTTAGCCACGAATATCACGCATCGGCTGCCCGCTAAGGGGTAGATTGTCCCTACACCGGAACCTCATGAGAGGGTAGTTTTCCATCACCACTTCCTCCGTGGACTGGGGTTTCCCCTTCATCCGTTCGTCCGTGGTCTCATGTTCTACTACGGGCTGGACTTTCAGGATCTGGCCCCGAACTTCATCCTCAACATTTCGGCATTCATCGTCGTCTGTGAGGCTTTCCTCAGCATCCGGCCTCACTTCGGCCTGTGGCTGAAGACCTTCAATATCAAGCTGAAGGTGGTGGGAGGCCAACAAGCGGAATGCGGCGGAGCCATGTTGGGCAAGATGCCCAATGTTATATGGCTTGAAGGCTCCTTCGTGGAGACCATAAAGGGGTGGCAATCAGTGTGGTTCTACATCACCGAGCCACGTGACACCAACTGGGTGGCTGCCCCCGAGTTCCGATCCGGATTCCCTACATGTCTCACTTCCTGGAAAGAGAAGGGCTTGTCGTGGGGTTCATCGGTGGAGCTGGAAGGACTCCAGAAATGTATCCTGAACATGGCAAGCAAGAAACTTAAGCTTGTCAACATAGTCCAGGTCATGCTCATCCGCCGGATCCTCCCGTGTCAACAACGGGATTTTAACTTGTGGGAGTTCGACCTGACCTGGCACGAAACTCTGAGCGAGCTCTTCGACACGACGCACAAGGACGTCTGGAGGGTGCTGTTCAAGGGCACCGAGGTCCCTCCCTCTCTTACAGAGGACCGCAGGCTAAGCGCGAAGCGCCGAGCGCATTCGGTGAGTTCTATACACCCGGTAGGATTTTTACTTCCCTTTGCTTAACTATGTGCGGGATCTGAGTCTCCATGCCTTTGACAGGACTGGGTGGAGATGTCAGGGCAGATTAACTGTCCGGCCCCTCTGCCCGAAGAAATTGCGGAAGCTCTCCTGACGGATATGCTGACTCCGGCTCCTTATAAGGTGCCGGAGAAGACCAAGAAGGCCAAGGGAACCCGGAAGAGTTCCCGATGCCAGGTGATATCAGACTCATCGTCTGGTAACTCCACGACACACTCCTCCCCCGAGGATGAGGAGGAAGATGAAGACGCTCCCCCTTCAGCCGGGGGAGACAAGAAAAGGAAAGCCGCCCCAACTGGGGAGGCCGAAGGGTCCAAGAAGGGAAGGACTCTCCTTCCGGACTACTCTTCCACCGCCGCCGAAGGCGAAGATGAGTGGCTGCTCAGGGCCAAGCCCCTGGCGAAGTCGTAAGTATTCAGATACAAGGGTAACTCATAGCATTCCTTTGTCGCACTTCTTCTCCTAACGTCGAATTATGGCTATGCAGACCGCCACGAGCCCGTATCGACATATCGTTGGAAGGCTCCCTGGGCTCGTCGGATATGGATAGCGACCCACTTCCGACCGCCACCTCCCCTTGCCCTACGGACAATGTCGAGGTGTTGTCTCAAGAGGCACTAGGTCGAGGGGAGACAATCTCGAAGGCACCTCAAAGCGACCTTCTGGACTCCGGGAGCAGGGGAAGACAAGCCCCCGAGGGCTCCGAGTTCGGCCCTCAGCCGAACACCACACCGGAACCTCCAGTGGTTCCGGACTCGGGCAGGCGGCCTCCTGCCAAGAGGGGCAAGACGCCTGTGCCGGTGACCTCTGTCCATCCAGAGGCACCGGGCAATCTGCTGGGAGCGCTTCGCAGCTCTTGCATCGACGAGGAGCACCATAGTATAATGAGTGCGGTGATCAAGAAGGTTCAGTCTGCGAAGAGCGGACTGACTAAAGCCTGTGCCAGCCTTCTAACAGGCTTTGAGGTAAGTTTTTGAAATATAGGAGAAATATTACCGCATAGACAGTAGCCCCTAATGCTCTGTTCGGTGTTCACAAAGAAAGCCGAACAGAGGGTCAAACAATATCGCAGGAGACTAATATAAGTATGTCTATATGCGTATGCAGGCTTCGCTGCTGGCCTCTGCCGCACTGACTGCGGAGGTCGTCATACTAAAGCAGGACCTCAAAGGGTACGGGGAAGAGCTCGGCCTTGCCAAGAGGCAGCTCGAGGAGAACAAAGGTAAGTAATACCTAGTCTATAGATGTGTATATAAAAAAGATGCGATTGCAAAATGACAGGACCATCATAAATTTGCCAGGGGCCACTGCTGAAGTGGCGACCCTGAAACAAGTGCTATCCGAGGCTGAAAACAAAGTGGCCAAGGAGCGCACCGAGCGAGAAAAGCAGGAGGCGCGGGTGGGCGAGGTGCAGCAAGAGCTCCAAGCTCTTGTGACGAAGCACGAGGCATTGGAGCTTGACTCGAAGATGCGAGAGTCTGAGCTTGTCGTGGCCCTTGAGAGCGAAAAGAATGCCAAGGCCGAAGCCCAAAAGGCCCTCCAGGAGGTTGATGCGATGAAGAAGATAGCGGCGGGTAAGGCATCCTATATGCAAAGCAAGCATGTAAAAGTAAATTACTGGTTACTTACCCGAATCTGGAGCTCTCCAGGAGCATTCGCAGATTTGCCACGCAGCGTGTCGGATGCCGCATAGTTTTACCAGGCTGAGGAGCGAAGCTCAATGGAGAAGTTGTTCTGGGCCCAATATACTGGGGCCGAACACCCGGTGCCAATGAGCGACCAGGTAAAGCAGGTGGTCGAGCTACACAAGGCGGCCGAACAGGCCATGAAGGGCTTTATAGTCCGGGTGTGGCCTGGCGACGCCCTTCCGAATAGCTACTTTGGCCTGGTCAGGCGGCTTGTGGATGCCTGCCCACGGATGGAAGTCGTCAAGCGATCCGTCTGCATCGAAGGTGCACGCCGGGCTTTCGCCCGTGTGAAGTTGCAATGGGTCAAGCTAGACACCGTGAAGCTGATCAAGGAAGGGCCACCAGAGGGCAAGGAGCATCGCCACCCCGAGATGTACTACAAGGGTGTTCTGAAGGGTGTCCGTCTCGTAGCGGACGAGTGCACGAAAGATGTAATATTTGA
This sequence comes from Triticum urartu, assembly GCF_003073215.2. NCBI lineage: Eukaryota > Viridiplantae > Streptophyta > Magnoliopsida > Poales > Poaceae > Triticum > Triticum urartu. The sequence continues at coordinate 573,526,303 of NC_053022.1, read as the reverse complement.
GTGAAACTTGCTCATGTGATCCTGTATTTATGAAAACTTGTTCATATGCCCTATGCAACGCTTGTTTGAATTTAAAATATTACCTTATGTTTGGCTATTTATCCAATCGGAGAGATGGCTAGTCCTCGGCTTCTGCCCCCATGCCGCGAGTGCTGGGGTGTTCGGGATAAACCTGAGCACTCTTCTTCCCATTTTTGGGTCCTTCGAGGGAGGTGCTCAGCACAGCGAACAAGGCAACCGGACTAATAATGCTTTATCACTCTCACTTAGCCACAGAATTCTATAATTTTAAATTTCGGAGAAGCCCCTGGTATTCGGAAGGCCGAATCCGGGGCGCGATACACGCCTTTAAGCCGGACAGGACCGGCTCCTCGCTCTAAGCGGCATAAGTCTTTAGGGACTCGAAACCTCGTCGAACAGCGACCAATCTCTCGCCTTATCATGACAGTCAGTTTTAGCTTTCTCTACTGAGGTGCTTAGCCTAGCAGAACCGGGGCACAATCGCAGTAGTTCTCCTAGCGCTACCTTAGCCGATAGAGCGGAACGTAAGTACCAAAACATACGAGCCGGGCAAACCCAACATTTGACCAAAGACCTGATTCGGAGCTGATGCATATAATGCTATAAGTTCGGGGTGCCGCACTTGTGAAAGTGTTCGGACTTTTCACACCATATTGTGGGGTACGTAAGCCCCTGGTGTATTGGCCGTACCAAAGTGTATGGTTGCAAGGCATCATTAATGAACACATATATATAAAACAAGAATGCAATAATAGTCGTAATGCTATGCATTGTTTATTCAAAAAGGTGCGTTAAAGCAGAATGATACAGATAGTGCGATAAGCAAAAAGTAGGACTATGTCCCTTCCAAGGGCAAGCTGAGGAATAGTATTAAAGCAAATATTTCGCTTGGTATCGTAATCCACCTGGGAATTCCGTGGTGTGACGTAGCTTTCTGCCTCCTTGGTTGCTGCATCATGTGTTCGGCAATCATGCTGCTGGACAGGGTTTCCAGAGATTAAGGTCCTGAAAAAGAGAAAAATAACAAGCAGGAAGCCCCTAGTGCGGTTTAAGCCGCGTCTTGGGGCGTGCCACAGTTGTGCCCCCTCCCCACCTGTGCCCATGGTATTTTTAATGCGTAATTATGTACGCGTGGCACAGATTTCACCGATTGGCTGGGACTGGGGTGGGGGCCGCATTGCTACACGAGCTCAGATCGTGCCAGGCGGTCTAGTTGCCGATTACACCGAGCACGCTTGAAGGTGTCCGGGTCTTGACACGCCGAACTGGTGGATTGCCTTGAGAGGCTCCTTTGAGCTTCTGCTGCGAGGGCCGCAGTGTGCTCCTCCGTTCGGAGAGAGCGCTCTGTGTTTCCATTAACTGTAATAACCCCATGAGGTCATGGCATCTTGAGCTTGAGGTATGCATAATGCGGTACCGCATTGAATCTCGCAAATGCGGTTCTCCCGAGTAGTGCATGATAACCACTGCAGAACGGGACTATATTGAAGATTAATTCTTCGCTTCGGAAGTTATCCGGGGATCCGAAGACCACTTCTAGTGTAATTGAGCCTGTGCAATGGGCCTGTATGGCTGGAATAACGCCTTTAAAGGTCGTTTTTATGGGTTTGATCCTTGAGGGGTCTATACCCATTTTGCGCACTATGTCCTGATAAAGCAGGTTCAGGCTGCTGCCGCCATCCATAAGGACTCGAGTGAGGTGAAATCCGTCAATGATTGGGTCTAGGACCAGTGCGGCGAATCCTCCATGATGGATACTAGTGGGGTGGTCCCTGCGATCTAAGGTGATCGGATAGGAGGACCATGGGTTGAAGTTAGGGGTGACTGGCTCCAACGCATATACGTCCCTGAGCGCACGCTTCCGCTCCCTCTTGGGGATGTGGGTTGCGTATATCACGTTCACCATCCACACTTGTGGGGGGAACCTCTTCTGTCCTCCGGTGTTCGGCTGCCGGGGCTCTTCCTCGTCATCGCTATGTGGCCCCTTATCTTTGTCTTCGGCAATTAACTTGCCGGCCTGCTTGAAAACCCAACAATCCCTGTTGGTGTGGTTGGCTGGCTTGTCAGGGGTGCCGTTTATTTGACACGAGCGATCGAGTATATGGTCCAAACTGGACGGGCCCAGAGTGCTTCTTTTGAATGGCTTTTTCCACTGACTGGGTTTAGAGCCTTTGAATCCGGCATTGACTGCCGTATCTTCATTATTATCGCTATTAATGCGGCTCTTATGTTTCTTGCGACGTGACCTACTATTGCCGTCCTTGGTATCCGAAGTACCATGGTTCTTTGACATATTGTTACTGCGAGCTAGCCAGCTATATTCTCCCGCACAAAAGCGGGTCAGGAGTGTCGTGAGGGCTGCCCTAGATTTTGGCTTTTACTGACCAAGATGCCGGGCTAGCCACTCGTCGCGCATGTTGTGTTTGAAAGCTGCTAGGGCCTCTGCATCCGGACAGTCGACGATTTGATTTTTCTTCGTTAGGAACCGAGCCCAGAATTGCCTGGCCGATTCTTCTGGCTGCTGAATTATGTGGCTCAAGTCATCGACATCTGGTGGTCGCACATAAGTGCCTTGAAAGTTGTTGAGGAATGCGGCTTCCAGACCTTCCCAACGGCTAATGGACTCTGCTGGCAAGCTCTTAATCCAATGACGCGCTGGTCCTTTGAGCTTTAGTGGGAGGTATTTGATGGAGTGTAAGTCATCACCGCGGGCCATGTGGATGTGGAGGAGGAAATCCTTGATCCATACCGCAGGATCTGTTGTGCCATCGTATGATTCAATATTTATGGGTTTGAAACCTTCTAGGATTTGATGATCCGTTACTTCATAGGTGAAGAATAAGGGGTGTGCGGCGCCTCTGTATTGGGCTATATCGTGACGCAGCTCGAATGGGTCTTGCCCACTGTGTTCGGCCCGGCCGGATTTACTTTTACTGTATCCGGCGTGACGTTTATCGTCTCTCATAGTGGCGTGCCCTCGTGATCCGTAGATCGATCTTGCATGTTTTGCTTTGTCCTCCAATACGTCTCACAGGTTTGGCGCGTTTCCCCATGCTTTTTTATTTGAATGGCGTCGGGGTGCAGGCTGAGCTTTTGGCTGGAATGCCACTCTATCAGGGCCACGAGGTGGCCGATCAGCCCCGTCATACGCTTCTTCCTCCAGTCGAGGTAGCAACCTGCATTTTGGGTAACTCTTGGAGGGGCGCTCGAGTTTATATTCCTCGGCCGCAACGACTTCAGTCCATCTGTCAGCTAGCAGATCTTGATCAGCTTGAAGCTGCTGCTGCTTTTTCTTAAGGCTATTTGCCGTGGCCATAAGCCGACGCTTGAAGCGCTATTGTTCGACGGGATCCTATGGCACGGCGAATTCGTCATCGCCGAGGCTTGCCTCGTCTTCGGAGGCGGGCATGTAATTATCATCCTCCGCTTCTCCATCTGCCGCTCTCTCAGGAGGGCTGGCTCCTCCATCCTCCTGCTCTAACTCTTGCTGGAGGAGGTTGTTGTTGTCTTCAGCACTATCCGTAGTGTTATTACCTCCTGTGACGGTATCACCACTTTTGCTTTGGCGGGACTTAGAGCGGCGCTGCTGATGTTGGTGCTTGGGTTGCTTCTTGGAGGGGTCATCCTCCGTTGTGTCGTCGCCATTGCCTTTTTTGGGTGTATCCACCATGTATATATCATATGATGAGGTGGCTGTCCAGTGCCCTGTGGGCAGTGGTTCCTCTTCGTCTCCCGCATCGTCGTCCATACCGTCGATGTCTTCGGAGTCAAAGTCGAGCACGTCGGTTAAGTTGTCGACAGTGGCTACTAAGTGGGTGGTGGGTGGGCCGCCAATTTCTTCGGCGTTTGCATCCCAGTCCTGCCAGACATAGTTTGGCCAGTATCCTCCTGACAAGAAGAGAGACCTTGATGAGTTTAGTATATCGCCGAAGGGCGAGTGCTGAAAGATATCCGCGGAGGTAAACTCCATGATCGGCACCCAGCCAGATTCGATAGAAACAGGCGCAGGCGGTTCGGAGTCCGTGGCCGGAGAAGGATCCGGCAATTTAACAACATGGATCTTGTACAAGGTAAGGTCGATGTTCGGCTCGATCGCCGCTGAGGGTAATGCCTCCGTGGCAGGGTCCATCCACCCGTCCATGGACGGCGCAACTGGCTCCAAATTGAGGGTCGGAGCGGCTGCCGGTGCGATCTCCTGAACACTGTCTGATGGTAGAGCACTAGAGCTAGATCATACTCATCGTAACCCTGTGACGCACAAGGAAGAGGCTCGAATCCGTCGAAGATCAAGTCTCCACGGATATCGACCATGTAGTTTAAGCTTCCAAACCTGACCTGGTGGCCAGGGGCGTAATTTTCAATCTGCTCCTGATGGCCAAGCGAATTGGCCGGAGTGCAAAGCCACCGAATACAAAAATCTGTCTGGGGAGAAAAGTCTCACCCTAGACTGCATCGCTATCGATGACAGAAGGAGCCATCAAGCCTAACAGCGATGACACAGAGGAACTCTCAATGAAATCACGAATGTCGGTGTCAAAACCGGCGGATCTCGGGTAGGGGGTCCCAAACTGTGCGTCTAAGGCGGATGGTTACAGGAGGCAGGGGACACGATGTTTTACCCAGGTTCGGGCCCTCTTGATGGAGGTAAAACCCTACGTCCTGCTTGATTAATATTGATGATATTGGTAGTACAAGAGTAGATCTACCACGAGATCAGAGAGGCTAAACCCTAGAAGCTAGCCTATGGTATGATTGTATGTTGTCCTACGGACTAAAACCCTCCGGTTTATATAGACACCGGAGAGGGTTAGGGTTACACAAGGTCGGTTACAAAGGAGGAGATACACATATCCGTATTGCCTAGCTTGCCTTCCATGCCAAGTAGAGTCTCATCCGGACACGATACGAAGACTTCAATCTTGTATCTTCATAGTCCAACAGTCCGGCCAAAGGATATAGTCCGGCTGTCCGGAGACCCCCTAATCCAGGACTCCCTCAATCAGCCTCGGCCAAACAATACGCCGCAACCCGAGCTAATCTTAATAGAGAGGTCAGCATGTCGGACTAAACCTATGCCCCCAGGGGTCCTGGGCCATCTCCCCAGGAACTCCTGCATGTTGCGTGGGCGGCTGGTGAGCATACCTAGCTACCTCCTTAAAAAGGCAGGAGCTTACCAGTCCAACCCGGCACGCGCCGTTTAGTTGCTGACGTCTAATAAGCTTCGGCTGATGTATACGATGCAGAACGCCCATACAATGCCCATGTGATGGTTAGTGCTATCAGACCAGAGGCCCCTCAGATCAAATATCCGAACCGTTAGTGTGTTAGTAGTGGGGTCACGAGCAGAGACTCACGAAAGATGTGACCCTGTCACCCCGTCTTGAGTACTTGCGGCAAGGGCTACGAATGCCCAGCCACGCCTCGTAAGTATCTCGCGGGCACCTTCCAGGTCAACCCGACTCCACATCACTCGCTATTAAGCTAGCGCGGGTACCCCTCAGGGCCGACCCGTCTTTAGTAACATGGTTCAGTGTGAAGTCATAGTAACCATAGTAACTGTGTGTCTAACACCAAGGGCAAAACCTGAGGAATCACCCCGGTGAATTCCACTCGATGTAATCATCAAGGTGAATGTAAGAGGATCCACCCTCAAGGTTCACAATTGAGGGGTTGCACGACAGAGCCGTATCGGAAGTAGTTAAGGAGGAAATCACCCTCGATGACCACGACCAGATAGCTACACTACAGTGATCTCATCAGGGGTGATGTATGAGGTTCCACCCTCGGCACTTGATGGCAACTCTGCAGAATCGTGCAACAAAAGGGGAAAGTGATGTGCGGTTCAGGGGCCTGGTCTTCGATCCCGTTGATCGGGTCTTCGATGATGAAGCAGGGGCAAGAAGGACAAGGTGGGGGTCACTGATGGATCACTAACCAACCTATACTAAGCAGTTTAGAATAAGTAGGTAAGGTATGCAAGCAGGTAACAAAAACAAGCTATGCATCAGAGTAGGATCATATAGAAAGCAGTAGCAGTTCTAATGCAAGCATGAGAGGGGAAATCGGCGATATCGGAATGCTCAAGGGGCGTTTGCCTGCCTGGAAGCTCTATTGAAAAGGAAGAAGGGTCGTCGGCGACATAGTCGAGCACAGGGGCGACATTGGTCTCGGGGTCTATCGGAGAGAAGAGGGGGAAGAAACAATAAATAGCAAGCATAAAAATGCAACAAAAAGCACGACATGGCAGTAAGCTACGTTAGGAGTGCTCTAACGTAGTACTACACATTGCAGTGGAGAGGGAAAACATCCGGGGGTTTTCTCGGCGCCTGGCTTTTTCCGGACAGACAAAAGAGAGGGTACGGTTCCATGTTCATCATGCTAGGAGCACATGACATATGAAACGACTGAGTATTTGGATTCATTGGATTTTTATGAGGAACTTTCATGTATAAAACATTTTCATCCGACTTACGGTTTATTTTATATGATTTTTCAAAGTTTAACTATTTTTATAATTCCCGGATTTATTAAAAACCCGAAATTAAAACAGAATAGGCTAAGTGTACCCAGAAATATACCCACCGAGAGGCTGACTGGTGGGCCTGGTCAGCTATTGACTCAACAGTTGACTAGTCAGCTTTAACTAGTCAAAGGGGTGACTGGGGGCCACTTGGCAGTGACTAGACTTAGTTAGACTTTAATTAACTAGATTAATTAGAAGTGGGGGGTACGCTGGTCATAGGCCCATCTAACTAATGAAACTAATAATAATAAAAAGGCTAATCCCCAAATAGCCTGGCCGGCCCCAATCGTGAAGTGGCTTGAGGCCACGACTCGGAGCATGCCCAACCGCTCACAGGGGAGCGCCGGCGGCCGGTGCCCAACGCGAGGGGGGCGCAGGGCGCAGTCCTGGACAGCAGGCATCGCCAGCAGTGGGCGGCGCGATGACAGGCCTACGTGGGGGCGCTTGGGTCACGACCAGCAGCGGTGCGGAGCACGGCGGCGTCGGGTGTCAGCAAGCGGGTGTGGGGCGTGCGCAAGTGGGTGAAAGGGCACGTGTGCAAGTGGGTGAAAGGGCACGAGCACACACACATCGCAGTCAGCGGGCGACAGAGCAGCGGTGGCAGCGCTAGCAACAGCAGATGAGCCAAGCCCGCAGCGGCAGCAGGCGCGTACGGTGCGGTAAGGGGCGGCCGAGCGCGCACGGGCGCAGGCGGCAGCGGCGAGCGGGTGTGGGGTGTGCGGTAGAGGGTTAGTGTGGCAGCACCAGCAGGCCCGGAAGCGGGCGAGCAGGCACCGCGGCAAGGGTACGGCCATAAGAAAGCGAGCATGTGCGGAAGCAGAGATACAGGTGCAGCCATGGGAGGTCGCAGACGACGGCTACATCAACGAGTCTACAACGGAGAGAGGGGGTTTCAGAAGAGTGGCTCACAGAGAGGCCGTAGACGATCTCGGCGAGGCCGAGGACGGTCAAAACAGTGCAGGTCGACGGCGAGATTGCGGCGGCCGAACGGAGATGATGGCCATGGAGACGGCGTCGCGGCGTCCCTACTTGAATGGACGCCCGGGACGGACGAAGGCGACCGTGGCACACCCCATGGACGTACTCCCGAGCGACGGCGATGACGGTGGCCGCGGCAACGACGATAAGGCAGTGGTCACCTATGAGGTTTCGAGCTCAAATTAGAGCGGATGAGAAGGGGGCTGTCGGTGTCAAAACCGGCGGATCCCGGGTAGGGGGTCCCGAACTGTGCGTCTAAGGCGGATGGTAACAGGAGGCAGGGGACACGATGTTTTACCCAGGTTCGGGCCCTCTTGATGGAGGTAAAACCCTACGTCCTGCTTGATTAATACTGATGATATGGGTAGTACAAGAGTAGATGTACCATGAGATCAAAGAGGCTAAACCCTAGAAGCTAGCCTATGGTATGATTGTATGTTGTCCTACGGACTAAAACCCTCCGGTTTATATAGACACCGGAGAGGGTTAGGGTTACATAAGGTCGGTTACAAAGGAGGAGATACACATATCCGTATTGCCTAGCTTGCCTTATACGCCAAGTAGAGTCCCATCCGGCCACGAGACGAAGTCTTCAATCTTGTATCTTCATAGTCTAACAGTCCGGCCAAAGGATATAGTCCGGCTGTCCGGAGACCCCCTAATCCAGGACTCCCTCAGTAGCCCCTGAACCAGGCTTTCAATGACGATGAGTCCGGCGCGCAGTATTGTCTTTGGCATTGCAAGGCGGGTTCCTCCTCCGAATACAACACGGAAGAATTTGAATACAAGGATAGTGTCCAAACCTGCAAAATAAGTTCCACATACCACCGTAGAGAGAATAATATTTCCACAAATCCAATTTGCTGACTTGTTTTGGCAACACGACATTATGCCATGGCCCGGCGATTATTCGAACCGTTTCCTTTAACTAGCCCCACACATAACGCGAGGCAGTTTTTTGACACGTCTTGTCGAAGTAGAAATCGTGTCCCCTTATCACAGGATTCTCATCAATACGGGTGTGGGTAACCCAACCGCATCTAGGACTCCTAGATTATAGGTAAGTCCCAAATGGCCACGGAGAGGACGCTTGATATTCACCCTCTTTATAAAGGGCCAAGGCTTTTACTCTTTTTCCTCCCGTGCTCAATCGAATCCTTCCCCCGCCTCGAGTTCTAACACCCAAAGCCCAGGTCAGGTGCTCCGGACCTTCAATCATGTCCGGATCCAGCCTTCAAGGATGATGGATGCCCTCCTCCATTATGGAAGAAGATATCAAGAAGATGAGGGAGGCCAGATACCTGACCGCCGAGGTGTCGCATCGGCTGCCTGCCCAAGGGCAGGTCGTCCCTACTCTTGAACCCAACGAAGATGTCGTGTTCATCTCCCACTTCCTCCGAGGTATAGGCCTCGCTTTGGATCCCTTCGTAAGGGGTTTGATGTTCTATTATGGGCTAGACTTCCACGATCTAACCCCGGACTCCTTTCTCCACATATCGGCATTTATTGTCGTCTGTGAGGCCTTACTCCGCATTACCCCTCACTTCGGCCTGTGGCTCAAGACCTTTGATGTGAAGCCGAAGACAATCGAGGGACAGTACGCAGCGTGCGGAGGTGCATTAATAAGCAAGATTGCAGGAGCTTCGTGGCCAAAATGTTCCTTTCTATAGGTGTCCGGATTGTGGCAACGGGAGTGGTTTTACATCACAGCTCCTAGAAGTGCCAAGTGGGTGGCTGCCCCCACTTTCCGCTTGGGCCCCCCACCACAACTGATGTCATGGATTAGTAGAGGGCTGATCTGGGGTCCGGCCAAGGACGTGCCTATACTGCAAAGCCACATTCAAGATCTCTTCGAGGGAGATTTTAATTTGGTTATGGTAATGCAAGTCATGCTGGTTCGTCGAGTCCAGCCTTGCAAACGCCGGCCCCTTCGCTTGTGAGAGTTCAACCCAGAAGGACCGCGCGCTATTCAAAGTTTCCTCGGCCTGACGCACGAGGACATGTACAAGTCGTTCTTCGGACCTCAAACAGTGTTCGGATACTACTGAGGACGTGGGCCTGAGCAGCAACCGCGCCGCCGACCAAGTAAGTAATCCTCTAGTTGAACACACCGTCTTTCATTTATCATGACGTCATTCTGAGACATTGCCCTTTGACCAGGACTCGCTACCAAAGGCGAAGATGATTTGGTGTTCGGCCCCCCTCCCTGAGGGTTTGGAAAATCCGGTACTAGAAAAGATGCTCGATCTCGCACCTTGCCCGGAGCCCTCGAAGGAAGATAAATGGGGGAATAATGCGGGCAAAAGAGGGCCCCCATCACTGCCAATTCCAACCGAGGGAATGAGCGCCTCAATGAGGGAGGATAACCAAGGGGAAGATTCTAGCCTTCTCTCACTACGGGGGAGGAAGAGGACTGCCTCTGAAGATCCGGAAACCGAAGCTTCCAAACGGGAGAAGAAGTCTCCAACAGAGGGTCCTGCCTTGGGGGGTGCTCTTGCCGCACAAAGTCCGCGCGGGGATCAGCCCTCTAACGAGCCGTAAGTGATCAAAAATACTTTAATAGTGAAGATATACTACCTTACCTCTGAGGAAAATAACTGAAGCATATATCTTGTAGTTCGGATCTTAGCCCTTCTCAGCAGAGCTCGTCTTTGGGGGATCTTCTTCCAGAGATGATGGAGAGTGAAACGCCTCCCCCGGACTCCCCCGCTCAATAAGCAGGCGACCTCGAAGTGTCATCACGGAGGGCCTCTCCGGATCCGGTGAGGCCAGAAGATAATTCTATAGTCAACCGAAGTCCCCAGCGTCCGGCTCTCGAAGAGAGCAAACAAAAGAGTCCGGCACCATCTGGTATGCGGTCGGACGTACTGAGGGAGCTGTTGGAGCGAGCGGCCATCTCAGAAGAACACCATACATTGATGGGTACAGTGATTTAAAGAATTTCGTCTGCCAAAAGCGGATTACATGAAGCCTTTATGAGTCTACTGACGGGCTTTGAGGTAAGTGAAATGACATACCACACATGTTTAGGTGTGCCCTGTGTAGATAGTAGCCCTGAGACTCTGGTTGTCATCGATAACGGCAGTGAATAGAGGATCATAGTCCCAGGTAATTACCAGACTGCCTTTATGTGCAGGTGGTGGAAGCTCCGGTGGCTAGCCTGACTAATGAGTTTGCCGAACTAAAGTGGCAACTGGATGCGGCAAATGCCGACATCGAGCTTGTTAACAAGCGGCTTGACGAGTCACAGGGTAAGTAATGTTTTCTGGTGAATGTCACATAGTAAGAGCAGCATGATTCCAATATCTTTAATATGTTGTGACTGTAGACGGAGCTGCCACCGTGGAGACCCTTCGGGCGGAACTTGCCCGAGCCAAGGAACAAGCCAGAATTAGCAATGCGGCTGCTTTGAAGGCGGCCGAAGAGTTAAGAGCCGAGAAGGCCGCACATTGCGAAAGCAAAGAGAATATGACCAAGATGGCTGTAAAATTAAAATACACTGCCGACCGTTGCCAGTTCCTTGAAGAAGAGAACCGAGTGAAGGCATCGGACCTTGAAAAGGCCACGATGGCGACCAAAGACACCCGCTCTGCTATGAGGGCGAAGAAGGAGGAGCTGCGTGAAGCCGGAAATATTGCGGATGGGAAGCTCTTTCTGCTGCAGAGGAAGTACGGAGATCCGTGGTATGCCCCTTTGGATCGGCTGTGGAGTTCGGCAGACGCATATATGGACTTGGCACCAAGCACTGTCGATGCAGTCGAATACTTCCGAGATCAGACAGATCGTGAAGTGGACAAGTTGTTCTGGTCGCAATTTAACGTTCCAGAGTGTCCGCTTCCCTTGACTGATCAGCTAGCCGAATGGGCCGAACTTAATAGATTTTCCAGACTTGCCATGAGGTCCGTCGTAGATCATCTGTGGCGGGAGAAGCCGAAGTCGAACAGCTATTTCAGCTTAGTGCAGCAGTTCCTTGGTGCGGTGTCGTGCATCAATGCGATGAATAGGTCGGTGTGCATAGAAGGCTCGCGGAGGGCCTTTGCATGTGTCAAGGCATACTGGGCGGAGATGGATGCTACCACTGTTGCGGCGCAGGGTTCAGCCATAGGCCAAGTGGCTGCCGAGCACTATTTTGAAGAAGTTCTTGAGGGTGCTCGTTTGATAGAGGCCCAGTGCTCGAAGAATATTATGTTTGAGTGACATGTATTCCCATTGTAAACACAATGTTTTTATGAAATGTATTAAGGTTGTATTTATACTTTTGCCTGAAAGTAATATGATGCCTCATGTGCGGCCGTTTATGTATATATGTATATAACCTAAAAGATTGCAGTCGTTGGCTTCAACCCCCACGCATATAATGCGGAGGTGCTCACAGAAAATGCATGTTCACACTTAACCCAACGTCTTGGTTCTATTAAGGAGGTGATAGCGCAGCGAACGAGGCAACCGGACTATAACGCTTTAACACTTTCACTTAGCCATAGGAGTTTGACGGTGGGGCTACTATATAGCCCCTGGTGGCTCCGCACTCTCCCGAACTCGGGGTGCGTATATGCCTGGCCGGGAAACGGCCCTTCGTTAAAGCGGAGGAATTCTCACATTCCGATAGGTCATCGAGTGGTTGACCAGTCTCGCGCTATATCATGACAGTCAATTTTCAGCTTTCTCTACTGAGGTGCTCGTCGGATGAACCAGGGCACAATCCCAGTAGTTCTCCTGGTGCTGCCTTAGCCGATAGAGCAGAACGTAAGGCACCAAAACACAGGAGCTGGGCAAACCCAACATTTGACCAAAGACATGATTCGGAGCTGATGCATATATGGCCAAACTCGCGACGCTGAACACTCCCTAAGGTATTCGGTCTTTATGGTATAAACCGGGCCTAGATAGTGCCCTTTGTAAGAAGCCCCTTGTGCCCAGGTACGTGCATTATGCTGACGTGGCCACATGCCAAGATGTCAGCATCCTTCTCAATTGTACTGAGAATCCGAGGGATGTGTAACAACAAGAGACAGTAAAAAAGGTTTATGCTGGGTCTTAATCTAAAAAGAATCCTTGGAACGGGTATCTGCTGCACGTCTGCGCCTGTGTCTCCATTGTGTCGTATCCTGGACTGGTGTAGGACGATGGTAATCTGTAAAAGAGAGGAACTTAGGTGAAAAGTTGTCATGCAAAATGGTAATTTAAAAGAAAACATGTATATTTCAAGATGAGTAAAAATTGCCACTTGTCTGCACGCGTTGAGCCCCTTGTATTTGTAATAGGGGTGTGGCCATCAATCCTGTATGAATTACATATAGCTGCGCCGGACTCGTCTAACCGTGCCCGTGGTCTTGACGACCTATCAGATGCTTTAGTTGGTGAGGCCATTTTTAGTGTGCAGCTGCCAAGGCAGTCGCACTCTCTTCGGCTTGCAAAGATCGCTCAATATTTCCATTCACTGTAATGATGCCACGTGGACCGGGCATCTTGAGCGTGAGGGAAGCGTAATGCGGTATTGCATTAAAGCGAGCGAAAGCTTCACGTCCAAGTAGTGCTTGATAGCCACTTTGGAACGGATCAATGTGGAAGGTTAAATGTTTGCTACAGAAGTTATCGAGGAAGCCGAATATAACCTCTAGTAGCAGGGAACCCGTGCAATGAGCCCCTGGGCCTGGCATTACTCCTTTAAAGGTAGTATTGCTATGGAAAATTTTCGTTGGGTCTATCCCCATTTTGCGGATTGTGCCCTGGTATATCAGGTTTAGACTGCTGCCACCGTCCATCAGGACTCGTGTGAAGTGGTATCCGTCAATTATTGGGTCGAATACCAAGGCAGCCCATCCTGCACTCCGGATACTTGCTGAGTAATCCCGATGGTCGAAAGTGATCGGTTGAGACGACCAGTGGCAGGACTCCGCGGTGATAGGCCCTTGGGAATATTTCTCTGGGAGTGCCGCTTTGTGTTCTCCCCTTGATCACGTGTAACACGTTTACTGTTTTGACTTCTGGTGGAAATTTCTTTTGTTCCCCAGTGTTTTGCTTGAGAGGCTCATCCTCGTCTTCGCTTGGCGTATCCTCCCCCTTTTGTACGGTGTTGAGCTTGCCGGACTGCTTGAAGACCCAACATTCTCTGTGGGTATGATTAGCGGGTTTACCAGGGGTGCTATGGATCTGACACATTTGGTCAAGAATTTTGTTTAGGCTGGACAGTTCATCTCTGGCGCCTTTAGAGGGAGACTTTTGCTGACCTGGCCGAGAGCTTCTGAATCCGGCGTTTACTGCCGTGCTCTTCGGGCTGTCTTCTTTATTCCGGCATTTATTATTGTTGATGCGCCTTGATTTCCCGTTTCCATCTCTAACTTCGGATGTACTGGGGTCACTGGTGCTGCATCTGGCTAGCCAGCTATCCTCACTCGCGCAAAAGCGGGTCATGAGGGTTGTTAATGCTGCCATTGTTCTCGGCCTTTCTTGGCCGAGGTGTTTGGCAAGCCATTCGTCACGGACGCTATGCTTAAAAGCTGCCAAGGCTTCGGTGTCCGGACAGTTGACTATTTGGTTCTTTTTAGTAAGAAACCTGTTCCAAAGCTTTCGGGCTGACTATCCGGGTTGTTGAGTTATATGACTCAGATCGTCCTCCGCTGGAGGTCGGACATAAGTCCCTTAAAAATTTGCCCGAAAAGCGTCTTTGAGCTCTTCCCGGCTTCCAATGGAGCTTTCGGGGAGGCTTTTAAGCCAGTGCCGAGCTGGCCCTTCGAGTTTGAGGGGTAAATACTTAATGGTGTGGAGATCATCTCCTCGAGCCATATGGATATGGAGGATATAGTCCTCAATCCAGACCCCAGGGTCTGTTGTTCCGTCGTATGCCTCTATGTTTACGGGTTTGAATCCCTCTGGAAATTCATGGTCCAGCACCTCCTCGGTGAAACATAGGGGGTGTGCGGCACCCCTGTATCTGGGTGTACCGCGTTGTTCGGATGTTTGTTGTGTTGCATCGTATGATGGAGCACGCTTGCGTGGTCCATAGATGGATCTGGCTTCGCCGTCCTTTTGATGCGAGCCCTCGCATGGATCGCGTATTGGCTTATGTGCGGCATTGTTTGCCGCTCTATGTTGGTCGTGAGGTCGTCTATCTGGCTAGATGGCAGTTTTAATTTTTGGTTGTGGGGGATATAAGGCCTCCTCGTCGAATTCAGGTTGCAACTTCCGCTTCGGGTAGCTCTTGGTGGGGCGATTACCGCCGTACTTTGCTGCTGTGTTGAGTACTTTACTCCATCTGATTTGGAGTGTGTCTTGCGCAGCCTTGAGCCTTTGCTTCTGCTTTTTTAGACTCCTCGCGGTGGCAACGAGCCTTTGATGGGCATTATGTTGCTCCGGGTGTCTGTCCGGTGTGATGTCGTCTAGACTATTATCTTTGACAGAGTCGGTTTGTTCGGTTTGATTCTCCGTGTTGTCGTGGTCCGACAATGGTTCACCCTGCTCTAATGCTGGGTCTGTATGATCGTTGTTTCTACCGAGGCGGGATTTGGGGCGGCGCTTAGGACACCGCTTTGACTGCTTCTTGAGGGGACAACCCTTTGTTGCGTCCTTCCGTTCCTCGTCGTCGTTTTCTTTTGGTGTGTCCACCATGTATATGTCATGTGGTGAAGTGGGCGTCCAGTGCCCTATGGGCAGTGGTTCCAGTTCGGCTCCTGCATCGTCGTCCATACCGTCGATGTTTTCGGAGTCGGAGTCGAGCATGTTGGTTAAGTCATCGACAGTGTCTACTAAGTGGGTGGTGGGTGGGCGGTGAATTTCTTCGTCATCCGCATCCCAATCCTGCCGGGCATAGTTCGGCGAGGACTCTCCTGACAAGGAGAGAGACTTTAATGAATTCAGTATGTCGCCAAAGGGCGGGTGCTGAAAGATATCCATGGAGGTAAACTCCATGATCGGCGCCCAGCCGGATTCGATAGGAATGGCGCAGGCGGTTCGGAGTCCGTGGCAGCAGAAGTATCCGGCAGTTTAACAACATGGCTCTTGTGAAGGGTAAGGTCGATATTCGGCTCGATCGCCGCTGAGGATACGGCCTCCGTGACGGGGTCTATCCACCCGTCCGTGGATGGCGCAACTGGCTCCGAATTGAAGCTCGGAGCGGCTGCCGGTGCGATCTCCTGAATACGGTCCGATGGTAGAGCTAAATCGTACTCATCATGACCGTGTGGCGCACAAGGCAGGGGCTCGAATCCGTCGAAGATCAAGTCTTCGCGGATATCGGCCGTGTAATTAAACTTCCAAACCTGACCTAACGGCCAGGGGAGTAACTTTCGATCTGCTGCAGATGGCCAAGCGAGTTGGCCCGCAGTGCGAAGCCGCTGAACACAAAGATCTGTCCGGGGAGAAAAGTCTCACCCTGGACTGCATCGCTATTGATGATAGAAGGAGCCATCAGGCCTAACAGCGACGACACAGAGGAACTCTCAATGAAAGCACCAATGTCGGTGTCAAAACCGGCGGATCTCGGGTAGGGGGTCCCGAACTGTGCGGCTAAGGCGGATGGTAACAGGAGGCAGGGGACACGATGTTTTACCAAGGTTCGGGCCCTCTTGATGGAGGTAAAACCCTACGTCCTGCTTGATTAATATTGATGATATGGGAAGTACAAGAGTAGATCTACCACGAGATCAGAGAGGCTAAACCCTAGAAGCTAGCCTATGTATGATTGTATGTTGTCCTACGGACTAAAACCCTCCGGTTTATAAAGACGCCGGAGAGGGTTAGGGTTACATAAGGTCGGTTACAAAGGAGGAGATACACATATCCGTATTGCCTAGCTTGCCTTCTACGCCAAGTAGAGTCCCATCCGGACACGAGGCGAAGTCTTGAATCTTTTATCTTCATAGTCTAATAGTCCGGCCAAAGGATATAGTCCGGCTGTCCAGAGACCCCCTAATCCAGGACTCCCTCAGGGGCGATGTGGGGAAGAGTGGGGAATGCAAGAGGGCGAGTTAGGGTTTCGCGTGGGTGTATTCATAGGGATGGGGAGGGCATGTGGTGGCCATCCATAGCCATGGCAGCTGGATGCATGCCACGGCTCTCCTCTGCCTCTCCCTAGCGAGAGATGGAAGAAAGGTCGTGGCCTAGTGCGTTGGGTTGTACTATGGCCACTAGGGCCTAGTGCAGCAGTAGAAGTTTTTCTTCTTTTCTTTTTATTTACTACTTTGCATTTTCTTTTTATAGCAATTGAATTTTGTTCACATTGTAACTTGGTACATAAATCAAATGCCACATTTTGAAATAGCACCCAACGTTTGGGGTCGTTTGGAAATATATAACCATTTGTTTATTTTGAAAAGGATATTTTAGATGCAGTTGGGCCACTTTATATTTTCCTAGGAATTAAGTGGTGAGTCAAGTGATGTTGCGTTCTACATGATAATTAGTTAGTGAAGAATTGCAACCCAACGAACATTTTTTTATTTTAAATTTTGAAGAAAATAATTTTACATGCAATTGGAATTGAGTTTGAGTTTGATTTGGCACAAAGTGATGATTAGAAAAATAATCTTGATGACTTGGCAGTCATTAGTAGGAGTTTACTGTAGCATGACTACCGGGGGTGTTACACACACCGGCAAGGTTTCTACCCGGCAAGCTTTCACGTCGGCAAGGTTTTACCCCGGCAAGGTTTCTACCCCGGCAAGGGTTCCTCCCCGGCAAGGTTTCTACCCCGGCAAGCTTCACACCGGCAAGCTTCCACGCCGGCAAGGTCTCTACCCCGCAAGCTTTCACACCGGCAAGGTCCCGGCAAGCTTTCCACGCTGGCAAGGTCTTCATCCCGGCAAGCTTCATTCAGCCGGCAAAGGCCGAATAACTCGCACGACCCATTAGACATGTGTCTGGTACCTCGCGCCATATCATTGCAATTTCTATCTTGCAAAAATCAGGTGTAAACACATGCCCCCATGTTTTTCGGCAAAACTTGGATGCTGAAAAATAATTTGCACATAGCTTGTTCTATGGACGATGTCAACACTCCATCGGCCATTTTGCCTGTTCTTATAACGATAAGTATATATTGGCCATTGCTTGTTTGAACCTCTTGATGCAAACTTGGGTTAAAACTTCTCAACTTCAATAACAATACGGTGATAAGGTTCATAGCGAAACCCTCCTCCGAACCATATTGTTCACCCTTTCGCTAGCATTTTGTAGATAATCAAGAATGAACTTTCTCCAACCCTTACTTCACTTGCATAAAATTTCATTAGTGGCCGAGGTGGTGAGCTCCAATTCGGCCTTACCTATGTTGGCAAGAATAAGCATCGGCTATTGATAGATGTGCACCATGACGGACATGGTAGCCGGATTTTTGCTATGCCAACTTTCAACAATTGTCTTGTCTAGATATATGAAGAATTTTAAAGCAGCTCAAGGTAAATTTTGCATCTAGACATACTCCAAGATAAACTATAAGTGATTCGTCAAAACATTGATAACCCTTGGATATTTGTTGCA
The DNA here is from genome assembly GCF_003073215.2 of Triticum urartu. Taxonomy (NCBI): domain Eukaryota; kingdom Viridiplantae; phylum Streptophyta; class Magnoliopsida; order Poales; family Poaceae; genus Triticum; species Triticum urartu. Next base: position 573,508,305 of record NC_053022.1, on the reverse strand, counting down.
CTACTCATAACGAAACACCGAAAGCCTCAATATTTATAGTACCTATAGCAAGTCAAAGATCCAATCCGAATAACAATGCATATTCGACTTTGATCATTTTGTGCATATATATTTTAAGAGGCACACGAGGCTTCAGAGAACAAGACTACATGGAGATATACAAATAACACCAACATTGCGGCCATTGTTATGAATTCAACTATCAAAACATAATCTCCATAGTAGTTGTCTCCTTCTTCAATCAAACTAAGGATGATGTTAGAATTCCACACCGGCCATGATTAAATAATTTCTTAGGGCGATAGTTAAGTGTCAGCCATTAACATAAGGTCCACGTAAACCTCATCCACCAAAGCACGTATAGCCAAAAATAAATAAGTGAAATAACAAATCAAGTATTTCGGCCCTTTAGATCAGCAACAAACTTGTAGCTAATCATATGCAGAATGATTTGGTTATACCCTTTCATGACATAAAAAATTATATTGCATCAATGGATCAAAATAGGCCCATGGAGGGTAACCAATCATACCTGGGGATGAATTCCATGGCAAATACATGAATGGCTTGTTTGACGAATAAGGATGATGTGCTAACCAAAGATTTTGATGTTGTGATACACACCTTCGGCTTAATTGTTTGTTGCTTGCATTCTTCTCTTTCTTTAATTCATTGTACTTGTTGCAATAGAAGCATGCACATCATTTTTGTTATGAATGATCCTCTTGGGAACCCATGCCATGTTCTTCTGTCTCAGCTCTTGTGCACTAAGATTTTGTAATTCCTTCTTTTACCAATATGTTAAGCCGAGTGGGCATCTCGGCTATGATTTTGTTTTGAACAACGGCAATTCCTTTTTGGCCTTATGCACTCTCAACTTCTCTTCTTCAGATTTGGCACTTTGACTCTCAATAATTGGTTGCTTTGCCTCATTGCCTTTGGTAGCCAATGTCAACACTTTAATTGGCTCTTTTTCATTTGAGATCAAATCTGAAATTGCACTCTTACGACCATCTCTTTTAACACGGTAAACTTGCTTGACCACCAGTCGATGTCGACAGCTCCAGGCACAGCAGATACCCGATAAAAATCATGTTATGCCTTTATAAGATACCATAGTATAAAGCACAATAGAAGAAAATGCTAGTACATGTAAACGTGTCACAGCCCTAGCTCAACCCCTGTTGTCCTTGCTTGATCTTGTTGCATCATGTTCAAATTTTATTGAAAGTTGAATTGGGGAAACTGGAAAGCCTCAGAAGTCTTTTACAAAAATGATCAACATTAAAAATTGTCTCATATAAACCCAAGAAAATGTTCCTGTCAAGCTATAAAAATATTGGCAAGAGGTAAAACTCAAACCAATATTTTTGGACTCTCAGACATATTTATTTTGGGCATTTGGAATTAATTCAATAACTATTTGAATTGGATTTATATTTATTATATATATAAATATATGTTCAATAATTCTGAAAATTATTGTGTGGCTTTGTATAAGTCCACTTAGTTGACACAATTATTTTCATGAAGTTTAAAATTGATTTAGTATTTTACTAAATCAGAAACAAATGTCAGAAAATAGAAAATAGAAATAAAAGGCAGAAAGCAAAGACTTACCTGAGGCCCACTTACCTGGTGGCCCAGCAGTTTCGGCCCAGCCCACCAGGGGCATACCTGTCTTCAACCTCTGCCTACTGGCAGAGGCGAGGCCGAGCATGGCGCCTGCGCGGGCCGGCACGCAGCTGCCTGCCTGGCCCTCCCTGGCCAGCGCGATGCTGGGGATCGCCACCCCATGGCCGTCTGGAACCCGCTGACCCCCCTCGCCCTCTCTCTCCCTCTCTCCCCCGAACGCCCTCCCCCTCCTCTGTTCTCCTCACCGAACGCGCCTGCCGCCGCCGATGACCATCTCTGCGGCCATCGCCTCTCCCTCGTCCCCTCGAGCAGCCCAGAAGCACCGCCGCGTCCTCCTCGTCCTCCAAATCGAGCTACGGGACGCCGGGAGGCCCTGCTTCATCGTCATCACGGTCATCTTCAACCTTGGGCACCCGAGCCCCTCGCCGTCGATTGGCGCCGTCAAGGACGTCCCCGAGCCCACTGACCTACTGCGCCGCCTCCCTGTGAGCTCCTGCTCCCAACCTGTTGGGGATATTACTACTGGAGGAAAACCGGCCTTATGTAGCCGGGTTGACTCTTTGAAGATTAGAAGCCCATGAAGATATAAAGATGATGTCACTTTACGGAGGGCCCAAAGGCGGGTTATAGTCTGTAAATGTAAACCGGCCTAGTCATGTAACTTTTATAGTAAGATAGAAAGAGAGAGGCCAAACCGGATACGTTTATAAATAGGTTTCGGGACTCTGTAGCCCGGCGGGCGTCAACCTATGTATATAAAGGGACGAACCGGGCGCGGTTTAGGGACAACAACAACTCGAGAGCCAGACAAAGCGGATTCGCTCCCTGGCCTTCAAGACCCTAGCAATACCAATCACAACTAGACGTAGGCTTTTACCTTCATCGAAGGGGCCGAACTAGTATAAACTCCCGTGTCCCCTTGTCCGGTTTAACCCCTTTAAGCTAACCCGTTGCGATGGCTCGACGACTAAGTCCTTTCACGAGGACATCTGTCGTGACAAACCCACAACAGTTGGCGCCCACCGTGGGGCTAACGCACGATGGTTTTGAGTTCTTGAAGGGCAGCTTCGATGGACTCAAGGGATACACTGTGGGCCGGATGACGAAGAGTCACCGTGGCAAGCTCTACATCGACAACGCAGGATGGGGTCCCGAGGCCGATTCAATCGAATACGGGTACCGGGTCCCCTTTGGTGGGATTCACATCTTCATCGGCAAGATCGGCGAACCGGCCCCCGAGCCAGACATCTGCACCGACATCATCGAAACGGCTTGGCGTGCAAGTTCTTCGCCGGTTCAGCCCGAGGCAAGGCATGTTTTGGTAGGTGTCGTCCATGGATCAGGGTACGAGGACGGACCGGTGTCTGATGGAGAAACGGTAGTCTGCTCTGATGACGAGTCTTCTGGAGAAACTGAATCGCTGTACCAGTTGCAGGACGGCCGGATTGAGGGAGGATCCGAGGGCAACAGTATTCCGAATCCCCCTGGTCTGCCAAATCGGGCGGCCATCTTCATGGCTGACACACAATCGGCGCCTCATTCATCTACCGCCGCAGCAATGCTCTCTGGTTCAACGACGGCCACACCAGCAGGGGAAGGAAGCTCGGCGCCACCTCCGGCCCAAGTCTTGTCTGATTTGTTCGACGCTCTGGCAACATTGATGTCCGCCGAGGTAGACGCAGGAGCCAAGGATTAGGATGATGCGGAGATTGCAAAAGTGAAAGATCAGATAGCCCAGGCTAAAGCGGACCTGGCAGCAGAGAACGCCAGGATGGCTACGGAGCGGGCCGAGTTGGAAGAACAGGCTTACCGGATTAGACTGGATCAGAATGCTTCAGAGGAATTCATGAGAAGAAGGTACCGATCATGTCTCCCGTCGGTTTATGAGCCGCAGAATCTTTTCAACGCGCCAGGTGCAGGAGCTGGTAACCAACCCACGCTAAACCGGGTGGGGGCGCCGGGAGCAGGAGCGCCGGTTCAGCCGCGCACGACGGACCAGCCTCGCCAGAACAACGTTGTACCATCAACGCCACCCGGGCATTATTCCAACCCGTTGGACAACATTGTGGACGCCACTTCATGCCTGGCGGCCCTCCCAACCGATGGCGAGTCACCAGTTGCAGTGGAAGCACGTCGGGCCATGGATCTCCTTTAGACAGCACTAAATCAACAGCAAGCATATTCACATAGCCATGAGAGGATTCATTCCACTCCCCGTCCAAGCCGGAGTTATAGCAGACACGTGGAAGACAAACCGGCCATGTCCAGTAGTGCACGCCGCCAAAATTCGCCACGAGGGAACAACCCGGCTGGGGGAGGTGCTAATGCGCAAGATGTTGTGGACCATGGCCGCGCATGTCGAGAGGCCGAGTTGACAGCTCAACACGAAGCACGACAGCGTACTCCGGTTCACCCCACCGTCTCTGTGGAGCCAGGGGCGATATTTAGTTCCTTATGGGTACCGTGTTTAACTCCTGCTTTGCATAATGTGCGACTACCCAAGGATTTCAAGGGACCTCGTAAGGTACCAAATTATACCACCGATTTGCAGCCAGAGGCGTGGGTGGAGAGCTATGAGATGGCAATGGAGATGTTAGAGGTGGATAAGGCGGTGTGTGCTAAATATTTCACCATGATGTTGGAAGGAACATCTCGCACTTGGTTGAAGAGCTTGCCGACCAACTTTATTGGATCATGGGCCGAATTGAAGCACCGGTTTATCCAGAACTTCAAGGATACGTGTAAGCAGCCAATGTCAATTGTAGATCTGGCCGCATGTGTCCAAGAGGAAGGGGAGTCCACGACCCATTGGGTCAAACGGGTCTCAGCGATTTTGCATTCATCAGATCGTATCAATGCAGACACCACAGTGTTAATGTTAGAGGGCAATTGCCGTTTCAAACCGTTGAAACAGAAGTTGGGAAGGCTCGAACGTCACTGCTACGACATGTCAACACTCATGGCCGCTTTGGTTAAATATGCGATTCAGATAATACCAAGGATCCGGATTCAGAGGAGGACAAACCGGAGAAGGGTAAGAAGACCGGCAACGCCAAAGGCCAACAACACAATCCGGCAGGCCATGGAAACTCTGGTAAGTGCAAGGCCGACAGTGGTTTGGACTTTGTCTCAAATACCAACGCGCAGGAGAATGGCCAGCACTGTAAAGGCAAGAAGCCCCAAAGGGGTGGAGGTCCAGGCAACAATTTGGAGCGTTTGCTAAATCAGCCCTGTCCAAAGCATGGATCGAAGGAGAAACCGGCATCACATCTCTGGAAAGATTGTTATATCATGCGGGATTTCAAGAATTCCAATATGTTCCAATATGACAACGGCCCGCCCGGCGTATCAGGAGGAGGTTTCCACGGGCCGGCTTACGGAGGCGGTGATTCCGGTTCAGGGTTTCCAGGCAATCAAACCGGACACGTCAAACAAGGACACCAAGGCAACCCGGGAGGTTACAACTATCAGGGGAGTCAGCAGCAGCAGTCGGGTTATCAGAGCAATCCCAAACAGCTGAACAGCGGGCAATATCATGTCTTCACTACTAGTTTGTGCAAACGTGATCAGAAGCTTCACAAAAGGGCAGTCAACTCTGTTGAGCCGGCAGTATGTACCTCAGTATTTACGCTGGTCGGAGCAACCTATTTTGTGGAGCAGAGAGGATCACCCGCCCCGGGTTGATAATCCAGGTCATTTGGCCTTGGTGGTAGCCCCTCAAGTTGGGGTATACAAGTTCACTAAAGTGCTCATGGATGGGGGAAGTAGTATCAACATTTTGTATTATGATACATTCCGCCGTATGGGGTTGACAGATAAGGATCTTAAACCGTCAAATACGGTATTTCATGGTGTGGTGCCTGGTAAGTCTGCGTATCCCGTTGGTAAGATAGCTTTGGAGGTAGCTTTTGGAGATGACTACGATTCAAGGTCAGAAACATTGACATTTGAGGTGGTGAAGATCAAAAGTTAGTACCACGCCTTGTTTGGGCGGCCGGTTTATGCTAAGTTTATGGCAAGGCCATGTTATGTTTACCTACAGCTCAAAATGCCAGGTCATAAGGGGACTATCACAGTACATGGAAGTAGAAAGATTGCTTTGGAGTGTGAAGAAGGCAATGCGGCTTATGCGGAGTCGATTTGTGCCACGGAGGACTTAAAATTCTATAAGGAGCAAGTTGATCCGGCAGACATGACCTCCTTAAAAAAGCCAACTACGGAACATGATCTAGCATTGAAGTTCAAATCAGCTACATACACTAAGATGACTATCTTTGTCCCTGGCGATTCATCCAAACAGCCCAATATCAGCGCTAACCTGGATCCCAAATAGGAAAGCGCGCTCATCGAGTTCATCCGTGAGAATCGAGACATCTTTGCATGGAAACCTTCTAACATGCCAGGTGTACCGAGAGAACTCGCTGAGCACACACTCAACATTGATCCTAAATTCAAACTAGTACGACAGTTCCTCCGCCGTTTAAATGAGGAAAGACGCAAGGCTATGTGAAGAGGTCACCCATTTGTTGGCTGCTGGGTTTATTGTTGAAGTTTTTCATCCAGAGTGGTTAGCCAATCCGGTGCTGGTTCTTAAGAAAAACGGCACTTGGCGCATGTGTGTGGACTACACAGATTTAAACAAGGCTTGCCCTGCAGACCCCTTTCCTCTCCCTGCAGACCACTTACTCTGGTTACCATCAGATCAAAATGGCAGTTAAGGACCAGGAGAAGACAGCCTTTATTACTCCCTTTGGAGCCTTCTGCTATGTTTCCATGCCCTTTGGACTCAAGAGTGCCCAGGCAACTAACCAGCGATGTGTTCAGAATTGCCTTCATAAGCAAATTGGGCACAATGTTCATGCGTATGTAGATGATATTGTGGTCAAATCCAGAAAGGAGGAGACTTTGATAGATGATCTACAGGAAACCTTTGACAATCTCCGGGTTTACAAGATGATGCTCAATCCGGAGAAGTGTGTTTTCGGTGTCCCGACAGGCAAGCTCTTAGGCTTTCTGGTTTTAAACAGAGGCATTGAGGCTAATCCGGAAAAGATTGCAGCAATTACGTCCTTGGCTAAACCTGCGTGTATTAACGATGTGCAATGTCTGGCCGGCCGAATTACAGCCTTGAGCCGGTTTATCAGCCGCCTTGGAGAGAAGGCCATCCCCTTATATCAGATGCTCAAGAAAACAGATAACTTTGTCTAGAGTGAGGCAGCTGATAAGGCGTTTGAAGATCTGAAGAGGCAGCTCGTGGAACCGCTTGTGCTGGCAGCACCGATCGATAAAGAGCCATTATTATTATATGTGGCTGCTAATGCCCGGGCTGTCAGTGTAGCCATTGTGGTAGAGCTCGAGGAGACTGGCAAAGAGTATCCGGTTCAACGGCCGGTTTATTATATCAGTGAGGTGATTATTGAGTCAAAGTAGAGGTATCCGCATTGGCAGAAACTGGTGTATGGGGTGTTTATGGCAAGCCGGAAGCTCAAACACTATTTGCAGGGCCATCCTATCACAGTGGTCAGTTCAGCTCCTCTGGGCGACATCATTCAAAACAGAGAGGCAATTGGCCGGATTGCCAAGTGGGCCATTGAGCTCGGACCCCACGGGCTCAAATATATACCCCGCATGGCGATCAAGTCCCAGGCACTCGTAGATTTCATCAACGATTGGACTGAGTTACAGGCACCTGAGGAGAAACCAGATAATACATATTGGACTATTCATTTTGATGGGTCCAGACAGTTAGAGGTTTCGGGGGCTGGAGTCGTATTAACTTCCCCACGAGGTGAGAAGTTTTGTTATGTCCTCCGTTTAATGTTCCCTTGTACTAACAATGCATCTGAATATGAGGCTTTACTCCACGGTCTTCGGATGGCAAAAGAGATGAATTTGAGCCAGGTTAAGTGCTTCGGCGATTCAGATCTAGTGGCTTAGCAAGTGTCTGGCACTTGGGATTCTAAGGACCCACTCATGGTTGCATATCGGTGAGAGGTGGACGCAGTGGCTGGTCACTTTAAAGGTTATCAGGTGGACCACATAGACCGGCGGACGCTTTAAGTCGTCTTGGTTCCCAACATAAATCGGTTCCGCCCAATGTCTTTCTTGATGTATTGCACAATCCGTCAGTCAAAATACCAACCGAAGAAGATTGCACATCGTTACAGTGTTTCAGGAGCAATTTAGCGATGTGTTTCTCCTCAAGAAGGTTGTGAGATTTTGCGAGAAATTCATGAAGGGGATTGCGGTCACCACGCTGGTTCAAAGTCATTGGTGGCTAAAGCTTTTTGCCACGGTTTTTACTGGTTGATGGCGTATGCTGATGCGGAGGATTTAGTCAAAAGATGTGATGGATGTCAAAAGTTTGCCCGCCGTGCGCACGTTCCAGCTCAAGAGTTGCGGATGATTCCAATTACGTGGCCGTTTGCAACTTGGGGGCTGGATATGGTTGGCCCTTCAAGCGCTCCAAAGACAAGAAGACCCATCTGTTAGTAGCAGTTGATAAATTCACTAAATATGTAGAGGCAGAGCCAGTCAACAAGTGTGATGCAGCCACGGCGGTTCAATTCATCAAAAAGGTGATATTCCGGTTTGGCTTTCCACATAGCATTATAACAGACATTGGCACTAACTTGTCAAAAGGAGACATGGAACAATTCTGTCAACTTGAGCACATCCGGCTTGATCTAGCATCAGTGGCTCACCCCCAATCTAATGGTCAAGCGGAAAGGGCAAATCAAGAAATTCTACGGGGTATCAAACCAAGGCTTATGGTTCCCTTAAAGCGGACGCCAGGTTGTTGGGTCGAGGAGCTACCTTCTGTGTTATGGAGCATCAACACCACACCTAATAGGTCTACGAGTTACACGCCTTTCTTCATGGTTTATGGAGCGGAGGCGGTTCTTCCTAGTGACATCCGTCATGATTCGCCGCGTGTGGCAGCTTATGTTGAAGCTGATAATGAGAAGGCACGTCAAGATTCTCTGGACCTGTTGGATGAAGAGCGGGATCTTGCAGCAGCACGTTCGGCGATTTATCAACAAGATCTTTGACGTTATCACAGCCGCCGGGTTAAAACTAGAACCTTTCAAGAAGGTGATTTGGTGCTCCGGCTCATCCAGGATAAGACTGATATGCACAAGTTATCCCCCCCCCTTGGGAAGGACCCTTTGTGGTCAGCAAAAATCTGCACAACGGATCCTACTACCTCATTGATGTTCGAGAGCATGAAGACTCATGTCAATCGGAGGAGGAGACAAAGCGGCCATGGAACATAGCTCTCCTTCGGCCTTACTATACTTGAAGCCATAGGCTCTTCACCTGTACATATTTATGACAGTGTATATACCATATAATAAACCGGAGCCTCCGTTATAAGTGGGGTATCTGTTCTTTCTTATATCATGTGTGTGCTTTTCCAAGTTAACGGTCAAAGCGGAGTCTTTGTTAAACCGGCTTTAGCAGCTGCATAAAGATAAGGAAAATCACTAGGGGGCTTGGTCATGTTTGTACCACAGCTACACCTCTTGATAGGCATTTCAGCCACACAAGGAAAAATTTGTGGAGTCAAAGAGAGTATTGTACACAGTACAAACTCAAACATAGGCACACGCTGAGCACCGCTCACAAAGTTACTTGGGGGCTCTTTTTTGCAAAGCAATAAAGAGTTTGAAAGGACCCTCGTAATTGTCTATCAAGCCACGGCTTGGAAGCCTAGTGTATTCACCTAAAACCCCGGGTTAACCTGCCTTCATCAAGTAAGCCACTCCTATCCAGGTAATCCTGGCATGACCCATCGAACGTTTGACAAGTCAATCTTTACAGACCCTGAACTTGTCACAGTTAAAACGATGATAGGTTAATTGGAGGCCCATCTTAAAAGGCTTTGTTAAATGGTTTAACTCAGAGGCCTGGCAGCCCATGAAAAGCCTTGATTTGGAGCCTGGCAGCTCGTAAAAAGCCTCGCATATTTTCCTATTTGAATTTTGTTTGTTGACAATCATAAGTATTTTTTGGTAAATCGGCGTCCTTGACCCGGCTTGCTTTCCAACCACCAGTTGTTGGCACATGATCAATTATAAACCGATGGTCATTGACCCGGTCTGGTTTGACTAAATCACCAGTGTTATGAAGAAAATCCGGTAGTTATACCGGTCCGGTTTAATAGATAGACCAGCATTATGAAGATGAAATTATCAAACGTATCGGGTTGGTGTTAAACACCTTTGCTGTATACACGTTTGGTCAATCAATGAGGTATGTTCTGTACATTATTTTTTGTACAAACACTTGATTACTCAGCTCAAGTACTATATACTTATTGGATATTATGACATGTTTAGCGATAAACCGCTAGACACTTTTTAAGTTTTTTTGGACCCAGGAAGGCAAGTCATCATAGGCTATGCATAAAATATATCCTGAAGGGCGGCACAGATTGTCACAAAGTGTTATGAAACATGCTCGATGGCATGGCAAATAAACAAAGTTTCAGCTATCCTATTACATGAAGCTTCAAAGTGGCTCAAAGAGTGCCATTGTTTTTCAAAGTAGCCATGTAAACCGGTGACCGGATCAGGACTCTTCATCACGATGGTTTGACGGTTGCGAATCAGTTGGTGTAGGCACTTCTTCATCCCTCCCCAGCCACTGGAAATAAGCCGTTGACCAATCGATTCCGGTTAAAGCTTGGAACACTGCTTCCTCATGGATAAGATCAGAAGGGTTAATATCAGGGGCATAAGTGTGCTTACGAATCGGAGGCACAAGTTCTTCGACTTCATGGATCTCGGCCGGCTGTCTTCTCCCTTCTGCATCATAAAACGGTTGAAAATGGGACAAATCGGTGTCCTCAGCCAATTTGCTGGCCGCTGGCCGCATCTGTTTGGTCAGCCGCCAAAGATCATCATTGTCAAAGTTTGAACCGTCTTCTTTAATGCCTAGATATCCTTTAATGATATCCTCTGCTTCAAGGTCTAGGATCCAGGCCTTGGCTCGAATAAGGGCGGTTAATGCTCCTGCTCTCACAGCGGCTCTTTTCAACTCAACAATACGCGCCGGTAACATGCTCAGCTTCTCAAGGGTCTCTTTAATCAACGTTGGCGCTGGTTTGTTATAAGCCGCTTTACTAATGGCTCGCTGAGATCCAGAGTATAGCTGCTCAACCAATGTATATGCCGCTTTGAGCTTCATCTGCATATCTGCACCAAGATGGGTGATCCGAGTTCCTGCCAAAGATTTTAACAACATTTTGGTCAGTTTTAAGATTCATTGACAGGTGCAACATACATAAGCAGATACTTACCAAAGATAGCAGAGGTCATAGCATTAATTTGGCGCTTCAAACCGGCTAGTTCTTCAACCACCGGTTTCAGGGCTTCCTCGGCATCTATAGCTCTTTTGGTCAAACCGGCTTTTTTGGTTTCCCATTCAGCACGATCTTGATTAAAGGATTCTTTCAATTTTTCCATTCCGGCCAGGGCCTGCGTTAGCTCCTCTTTAGCTTTTGCAGCTTCGACTTGTTGAGACTTCACATTTTCTTGCAAGTCGAAGTTTTGGGCATCTTTGCTTCTCAGTTCAGCCTGCAACATTGAAGGTATATTCAACAAAACAACATATTTATGCACTAAGTATAAAGCATATAACAAGTTATCCACTTCATACTTGGGGGCTAATGCCTATTTGCTCTCAAATACTACCCTGTATGCAAGTCTCCAGAACAATGCAAGCATTATCCTTAACACTTGGAGGCTAATGTACGTTTGTTCTAAACTGGCGGTGTGGATTAAAAACCGGATTAACTTGCCAAGTTAAACCGGCCTTTGGGGGCTATCCAGCAGAACGTTATCTAATATTTCAAACGTGAGTCTTATCTATGATTGAGGACACGCCTTGGCAAGGATCAATGATGGGATGCTTAAAGTGTTACAAAGACCCGGTTTATGATTGACAATCATAAAAAGACTCTTGGCGGCTACATGGAATAGTATTTCAGCTATAAATCAATGTGCAAGGGAGAAGCATTTACCTCATATCAGGGGCATAAGTGTGCTTACGAATCGGAGGCACAAGTTCTTCGACTTCATGGATCTCGGCCGGCTGTCTTCTCCCTTCTGCATCATAAAATGGGTTGAAAATGGGACAAATCGGTGTCCTCAGCCAATTTGCTGGCCGCTGGCCGCATCTGTTTGGTCAGCTGCCAAAGATCATCATTGTCAAAGTTTGAACCGTCTTCTTTAACGCCTGGATATCCTTTAATGATATCCTCCACTTCAAGGTCTGGAATCCAGGCCTTGGCTCGAATAAGGGTGGTTAATGCTCCTGCTCTCGCAGCGGCTCTTTTCAAGTCAACAATACACGTCGGTAACATGCTCAGCTTCTCAACGGTCTCTTTAATCAACGTTGGCGCCGGTTTGTTATAAGCCGTTGTACTAATGGCTCGCTGGGATCCAGAGTATAGCTGCTCAACCAATGTATATGCTGCTTTGAGCTTCATCTGCATATCTGCACCAAGATGGGTGATCCGAGTTCCTGCGAAAGATTTTAACAACATTTTGGTCAGTTTTAAGATTCATTGACAGGTGCAACATACATTTGCAGATACTTACCAAAGATAGCAAAGGTCATAGCATTAATTTGGCGCTTCAAACCGGCTAGTTCTTCAACCACCGGTTTCAGGGCTTCCTCGGCATCTACAGCTCTTTTGGTCAAACCGGCTTTTTCGGTTTCCCATTCAGCACGATCTTGATTAAAGGACTCTTTCAATTTTTGCATTCCGGCCAGGGCCTACGTCAGCTCCTCTTTAGCTTTTGCAGCTTTGGCTTGTTAAGACTTCATATTTTCATGCAAGTCAGAGTTTTGGGCATCTTTGCTTCTCAGTTCAGCCTGCAACATTGAATGTATATTCAACAAAACAACATATTTATGCACTAAGTATAAAGCATATCACAAGTTATCCACTTCATACTTGGGGGCTAATGCCTATTTGCTCTCAAATACTACCCTCTATGCAAGTCTCCAGAACAATGCTAGCATTATCCTTAACACTTGGAGGCTAATGTACGTTTGTTCTAAACTGGCGGTGTCGATTAAAAACCGGATTAACTTGCCAAGTTAAACCGGCCTTTGGGGGCTATCCAGCAGAACGTTATCTAATTTTTCAAACATGAGTCTTATCTATGATTGAGGACACGCCTTGGCAAGGATCAATGATGGGATGCTTAAAGTGTTACAAAGACCCGGTTTATGATTGATAATCATAAAACGGCTCTTGGCGGCTACTTGGAATAGTATTTCAGCTATAAATCAATGTGCAAGGGAGAAGCATTTACCTCATATCGTTCTTTCATCAAATTCACCAAACCGGCTTCATAATCCCGTTTTGAGTGCAGACGGTTCAAGAAGCCGGAATGAAGCTCATCAACGTTAAGATGAGCATAGTTTGATAAGTCGCTGCTCCATTTACTTTATCCCTGGCAATTTGCTCTTCTTTGGCACTATGCTGAGCCAAAATGACGGGATGACCAGCAGAGCTGTGGCCTGCTCCAGTAATAATAACGTCGTCACCTTGGCCTTCAGGATTTTTGGTGGATGATAATGGAATTTCAGTGTCTTTGATTGGATTAGCCCGGTTTGGTTCTGCCAGTTCAGTATCAGGGGCGGCAGGCTCAACATCTGTTGGTTCGTCAGTATGTTGGCCATCAAGGGTCGGATCATCAAAAGTTGTTTCAGGATGGAGGCCTTCCGGTTCACCAGTCTGCTCCGGTTCACCTCTGGGTTCTTCTTCTTCGGCAACAGGGTCTTCTGGCGGATTGATCACCCGAGCTTTCTTGCTGGGTCTGGCTTTGGCCCTGCAAACAGAATAAAAAAGGATTAATATCCTGTTCAAAAGATGTAGGGCGCATTGAAAGGAAAGGTTTTTCATAACTCACCCGGCCACAGTTTTCAAAGGGGGGAGTTGAGTTCCTGTTGATTCACCAGAAGAGGAAGGAGGTGTCACCTGATAATTTTAATCGGACGGATTAAGAGGCTGTCTGAAATAACCTTCCTTGGGGTAAGAATGGTCAGAAGTAGGAGAGACCTCAGACCGGCGCTTCCGAATCGGAGTATCAGGTAAACCGGTAGAGGTGACCTGTTGGCCACTGTGCCGGGTTGTCCGACGAGCTTCATGCTGTTGAGTCTTCAAAATAAATGTTGGATCCAAGTGAGCAAGAGGATGAGAAAAGCTTACTTTTCGGATTGTTTGGCGAGTTTTTTGTGTTGGCACAGAGTCTGAACCGGAGGAAAGGGTAATTACCTCTATGTCCTCAGCCTGACTAGCTTCTGCCTCCTCCTGAGGAAGATCATTGTTAACAAGATGCATAAAAAGAGAGCCAAGTGAGTCAAGTTCTACCTCAACTTCTGGGTCATCAGTATCATCATCAAGTTCCAAAGTAATCCGGTCAGCCGTTTTCCGCTTTGACGTCCGTTTTACGGCTTTGGTCTTCGGGCGGGTTGGTTTGACCACTTTATCTCCAGTTGGCTTTGCCGCTTTCTCTATGGATTTCCGTTTCCAGAAAGGGTCATCACTCTATACATAAAGAAGAAGGGTTACAGCTTGTATAAGTCAAAGATATTAGAGATGAAGAGGAAGTGTAATGCTTACAGCAGGCGGTTTGTTCTTGGTGTAGAAGGGATTCAGACCGGTTTGACTACAGACCAGTTCTGATTCATTCAGAAATTTCTTTACCCCTTCAGTAACTTCTTCCTCAGATAATTGGATGTTGCAGTGGCGTTGAGGATCGTCAACTTCATCGGTATATTCGCACATTAAACTGGGACGCCAGCTTAGCGGCAAGATACTCCAGGATATCCAACAGCGCACAAAATGTTAAACCGTTTGCCCTAAAGGCCCGGAGATTGGCGATTTGAGAAGCGTATTTTGCCCTTTCTGAAGAGCTCAGGCATTGTGGCATTGGGTGAGTATTGGATAATCTATGATCACGGAAGCCGGGGAGGGGATTTTCATCCTCAGGTGAAGTATCTCTACAATAGAACCATGTTTCGTTCCATTCCTTTGGGTGGCTATGATGTTTGGCATGAGCAAATTTCACTTATTTCCGCTTTTGAATCGAGACACCACCAAGCTCTGTGTTCGGGCCATTCACAAACTCCGTGCGCCGGTTTAAGTGAAAGAAATCCCGGAACAGTTCTGCAGTTGGTTCTTCTTGTAAATAGACTTCACAAAAGAGTTGGAAATTGCATAAGTTGGAGACTGAGTTGGGACCAATATCTTGTGGATGCAGTTGGAAGCTGGGAAGCACATCTCGATAAAATTTTGACCCTGGCGGTTTGAAACCACAGCCTATTTGGTCAACAAAGATTACCACTTCGCCTTGTCTTGGGGTTGGAGGATTCTCAGTTCCTGGAACTCGCCATTTGATCTCAGTTTTCTTAGGCAGAGAGCCGATGCTAACCATCTCATTCAATTGAGCCTCAGTAACCCGGGAACGAGCCTAGTTGCAGGCAGTGAATTGTTTGGCCATTGCAAAGCGAACAAACTGAAAATGAAAGGCCGGTTTATAAATTATGCATGATTATACACAAGAGACAAGGGAGTAAGAAACATACTGATATGATAAATGGTATAACCTGGAGACTAGTATAATGAGAAAGAAAGGTAATGCTAGCGCATGATTGATCAGACATTGTTAAACCGGAGCATAATTATGAAGGTAACATGCTCTTCCGGTTTATCAGAGGGCTAATGGCATAGACTATTTATACAATGATAAACCGCTTATATTGGTGCGAGGAGAAACGGATCACCAGGAACATAGAAACAGATCTCACAGTGATGTATAAAACTTTCGGATCTAAAGATAAGACAGAAAAGCAAAAATAATTGGATCTTGAAGGGGTGCAGAACTGAAGCAATTTTTGACAGACTAGATTAGTTCTTTGCGCATAAGGATTTGTGATGACCATGGTAGGTAAGCTACGGCAAGAGATGCATCAAGCATGAAGTGTCCATCTATTAAAGGAAGAACAGGGAAGAATAGCACTGATGAACTTCGGAAGAACTGCGAAGAATGTCGAAACCCTAGAACAGATCTATGGTGGAAAAAGCAGAGAACTTACCGGAGCAGGTGAGGAAGCGAAAGGGCGTCGCAGTTTTCTGGCGTGTTCAGGGCGATGCAGCGGCCAAGGTCGGAGCAGAGATGACGATCGACGGTGACGGCGGAGTTCCAGAGGCTGAGCGGCGCGAGGAAGACGACGCGAAGAGGCACGGGGGGAAACAGTGAAAATGACCCCTCGGTCCTATTTGTAAGGCGAAGTGAAAAAATGGCAAGTATGGGAATCGAGGAGCCCAAAAAATGGATAAGTTAATAAAGGTGTCGCCTCGATGACTGGATATATATTAAATGAAAGAAATATCCAACATCAACGGATGGATGACGTCAGGACGGTTTATTGTAATTTTGAGGTATGACGGCACGGCGGTTTACAAGATCAAAAATGAAGATAAGAGAGAAGATTTTTTCTAAAGTGTGGAAGATTGACATGAACAAGTTCAAACCAATCTGGGGCCTAATGTTGGGGATATTACTACTGGAGGTAAACCGGCCTTATGTAGCCGGGTTGACTCTTTGAAGATTAGAAGCCCATGAAGGTGTAAAGATGATGGCGCTTTACGGAGGGCTCAAAGGCGGGTTACAGTCTATAAATGTAAACCGGCCTAGTCATGTAACTTGTATAGTAAGATAGAAAGAGAGAGAGGCCGAACCAGATACGTTTATAAACCGGTTTCGGGACTCTCTAGCCCGGCGGGCGTCAACCTATGTATATAAAGGGACGACCCGGCCGTGGTTTAGGGACAACAACAACTCGAGAGCCAGACAAAGCGGATTCGCTCCCTGGCCTCCGAGACCCTAGCAATACCAATCACAACTAGACGTAGGCTTTTACTTTCATCGAAGGGGCCGAACTAGTATAAACTCCCGTGTCCCCTTGTCCGGTTTAACCCCTTTAAGCTAACCCGTTGCGATGGCTCCACGACTAAGTCCTTTCACGAGGACATCTGCCGTGACAAACCCACGACACAACCCCTCTCTCCCCGCTGTCGAATCCCTCCTCTAGCCCCCCTGGCCACCGCGGCCGAAGCTCGCCGCCGCCGCGCCTGTCGCCGCCATTGTTGCAGGTCACCGAACTCGCGTCCGAGCACAAACAAGAGCTCATGGATCTCCCAGGAGCCTGCCCGGCCTATCAGCTCGCTCGCTCGCCCAGCGTAGCCCCGCGCCCGTGCTGGCCCGAACTCCGGCCACCACTGCGAGCTTGCCTCCGGCGAGCTCGGGCCACCTTAGCCCCTGCCGTTTGCACAGATGGATGCAGGCGAGTCCCAGCTCCGCGTAGATGCCCTCCGCAGGCCATTTGGTCGCCGGAGGAGGAATCCCAAGCCCCTCTGCCGTCTCTGGCCTTGCCGGCGCCGGGTCAACTCCGGCGAGTTTGACCCGGGTTGACCCTGGTTGACTTCCTCCTAAGACACTAATAGGTGGGCCCAGGCCCCTAATTAACCTGGGTTTAGGATTAGTTTGGTGTTAACTAACTTTGTTAATTAGCCTAGTCAGTGACACGCGGGACCCACTGGTCAGATTTGACCAGGAACGGTCATGTTGACTTTCTGAGATCACACCGACGTCATGCTGACGTAGTAAATGATTTTCTGGTTTTTCTTATTCAGAAATGATTTAGAAATTCTAGAAAATAGTTAAAACTTCTAAAAATCATAGAAAATCAACCGTAACTCCAAATGAAATAATTTATATATGAACAATTATCAGAAAAATTCAATCTATCCATTTATACTACTTTCATGCATGTTCAACCAACTTATACCCTCTGTATAAGTGAAAACATGATAATGGCATTTTAAATACCCCTTATGGAGTTTGCATATGAACCCTTGGTTCATATGGACTTCATTTAAATTGTTGCTAGATGCATTAGTACAAATCCCAGCATATTGACATATCATGATCATGCATCATTTCATGCATTGCATTGATTATATTGTTTCTGTGTTGACGGTGATTGTCCCCCCCCCCCCCGATAGACGTGGTTCCGACGATGTGATCGATGACACCGATGAAGAACTATATTATCTTCAGAAGTGCCAGGGCAAGCAAGACCCCCTTGTTCATTCCGATACAAACCCACTCTCTCGCTCCTACTCTCTTTTACTGCATTAGGACAACAACGTTTCAACTGTTACATGCTGCGATAGCTGAACCCCTTTCCTCTGCATGACCTGTCATTGCCACTGTAAATAGATGAAACCCACTAGCATGAGTAGGAGTTGTTTGAGCCCTGATATGCGTACTCATTCATGTTTGTCTGTCATGCCTGCTATTGCTTAGAGTTGATTTAGGTCTGATTCATCAGGGACGAATTGGAATTTGGTGAAAATGTCCTACTGTTGAGAGCTAAGTGTGTGAACACGATTTGGTAAAGGTAGCGGTGAGAGGCCATGTAGGAGTACAAGGTGGGTTGTCTCATTGCAGCCGTCCTTAGGAACTGAGTTCTATGTTTGTGATCCATGAACAGTTACTACCACACATTGGGTTCGGGTAACTCGACCCCTCTCGGCTTATTAATCAACTCGATCTCTGTCCAGGAGTTGCAACTAGTTTCTGGTGTTTGTAGGTAGTGTTAGTAGTCTACCAAGTGGCACCGGTACAGGTGGGCTTGGGACAGACTAGGCACAGTGGCACGGTGTACCAAGTGGCACCCGGATGGTGGGCTTGGGAACCCTGGACCCATCGTTTGGGGATGAGAGACATCCCGGCCGGATCTCCTTGCGGATGGAACCCGAATAGGCAATAAAGCTGGACTAGAGACTTGTTGGTTAGTCAGGTCATGGCCGACTCCCTCGCCCGGCTTCCGCTTGAAGGTTGCCGAGGTACATGACGTGTACAGGACGATGAAGAAGCACACCCCTGCAGGGTTATCATTATCTATTCGAATAGCTGGATTCCTCGGATATGGAAACTTGGACCCCTTGCATAGTTCATAGACAAATGAAAGTGGATACTCTAAAATGTGCAAGATAAGCGTGAGTGCTATGGATGGCGTTCTCGTATGGAGACGGGAGCGGATCCATAGTGGAGTATTGATATGGTGAATATGTGGACTCATGTGCGCCACCTCAAAAGAGTTACTTGCAGTCGTAGTTCAAGTTAGCCACTGAGTCAAAGCTGGCTTGCTACAGTTAAACTCCACCACACCCTTTATTGATACCGATGAATATGTAGATAGTTCTGATGTAAGTCTTGCTTCGTACATTTGTACTCACGTTTGCCTATTTTATGTTTTGCAAAGAGACGTCAGTCTCGCTAGTAGTTCCGTGTGGACTTCGACGTTTAGCTTGTTACCTCAGCTACAGTCTTGTGCCCTCGGTAGGATCTGGTAGATAGTCAGGCTTCTCAGCCTTTTTCATTTATAGATGTCTGTACTCAGACATGTTAAGCTTCCGCATGTGCCTGTTGCTTGTATGCTCTGAATTTTGGGTCATGAGACCCATGTTTGTAATATCTCGCTCCTTGGAGCCTAATGAATAAATACTTGAGTCGTAGAGTTATGTTGTGATGCCATGTTGTATTTACACATATCGAGCATATTGTGTGTATGATTGAAATGCTTGGTATGTGTGGGATCCAACAACCTAGTTGTTTATTCTTGGTAGCCTCTCTTATGGGGAAATGTAGTCTTGTGATTCCATGAGCCATAGTAGTCCGCTACAGCCCGGTTCACCGGAGTCCTGCTAGCCCAGCACTACTGCTCTGGAACACTTGACTGGCCGGCGTGTGATTCACTTCGTTCATGTGTCTGTCCCTTCGAGGAAATGTCACGCGGTGACATCCGAAGTCCTGCCTAGCCTGCTACAGCCCGGTTCACCGGAGTCCTGTTAGCCCAGTGCTACAGCCCGGATTCGCACGCTGCTGACCGACATGCTCGATGTTGATTCATGTATGCCTGTTCCCATAAGTTAGTGCCACTTTGGGTTCACGACTAGTCATGTCGGCCCGGGTTCCCTGTCATCTGGATGCTAGCGACACTATCATATATGTGAGCCAAAAGGCGCAAACGGTCCCGGGCCATGGTAAGGCGACACCCGTGGGAATACCGTGCGTGAGGCCACAAAGTGATATGAGCTGTTACAGGCTAGATCGGTGTGACTTAGAATCGGGGTCCTGACAGCTTTGGTATCAGAGCCTAACTGCCTGTAGGATTACCAAGCCAAACTTGTCGAAGCCGTGTCTAGAAATGCTTTAGTTATATAAGGGAATTGATTGTGGATGGGAACGTAAGGCTCTTTTTACTCCATATCCTCATGACCTTCTGATCCGAGTCATCTTGTCTTTTCTACGGGGTTAAGAACTAGGCTTCTCTTCTATCTCTCAGGATGACGTGTTGCTAAACCGTAGTTGCCTAGGATTTTTGAGTTCAAGCCTCAGTTCAGTTCCTACTACTTCCATATGTTCATAGCTGGCTTCAGAACCTTGATATTGTGATGTTGACTGGTTATGCCACAATTTTTGCAGGATGTCTCAAATCATTTTGAGCATTTATAGTCGTTATGCTGTCCGAGTCATCCCAGGTTTCTAAATAGTCTGATGCACTTGCAAATTTTTCCTCCATGTTCCGTTGTATTTTGGGCCAGATTAAGCACACTAATTTGTGTGTTGAGGTACTCCGTTGCCTTGACGTGTGTGTTGGAGTTAGTATTATGACCCTAGGTGTCCTCGAGAATTTAGCAATGTTTTCGTATCCCCAGTGTGATGATTCTGGCCATCATTCTTGAAAGCATCCCGTGATGCCATTTAGTAGTAGGTATTCTACTCATGTGTTCTTGACCCAAGTATCACTCTGTTCACTTCGAGTTGATATTGTTGCTAGTTCCTTTAGGATATTAGTAACCTTTGCGATAGTCCTCGAGGTCCGTGGTATTTCCTTCTTCCAAATACCATGAATCATTAAGGCAAAAGTTCTTTGAACCAAAAGATCACCATTAGAGTACTCCTGAGGAGTTCTCCATTCATAATTATGATTCTGCCAGCTCTACCTTTCTGCATGGGTTATCCAGAAGAAATATGTTGAACTCGTTCGACATACTAATCTATGCATCCACAACTCAGAAAGTTATATGTTCCTTTGAGTTGTCCCCCTTCAGTTATATTCCGACCTTCATCTATCAATTGATAGTCAAGAGTATGTGAGCATTCGTTCATCGGTGCCTGTTATTCTTGTGGTCCGTCGAGCCGTTCTATTTCAGAATGACTAGGAGAAACAAACTCCAGTACCTCATCCATATCTAGGATTGGGTCAAAGCAGTTGTATTCCGCAGATCAAAATGCCAATCCAGCTTTTGATTATGTTCGACCCTGAAGTATTGCCCTCTTAATGCTAGGAATGTCATGATAATTGCACCAACTCTTATAAATTCTTGTTGCAGTGATACTTCTTGCCATCATTGTTCATTCCTCGGTTTCCGTGTTATTGTAACCGGAATGCCGACAAGTGAATTGTGATGTGTGAAATCAATACTCCTAGCAACCCTTTGCTTGGTAGTTAATGGACATTAATATCATTCTTAGTGTGCTGATTATTGAATCATCACCCTAAGGTTGATCGTGCTACCTAGTCCTTATTTCCTGGTGCACTCTTTGATCAACGGGTTAGGATTTTGTGAAACCCTTGCTCTTTTGATCATATCGTCTTGCCTTGAAAAGCAAGATTGATCTCGAGCTTAGTATCACGTCGGTGGTTCGTGATTTTTCGAATATCTTCTCGGAAGTATTACCAGGTTGTCACCTGACCGCTATGTGGAGTTCGTGATCAAGTTGGTTTCTTGGAAACCAGCCATTCTCCAAGAATCTGTGTCGGTTACCCCCCTGAGCTAGTTGGTTAAGCTAAACAATAACTTGGAGAGTTGGAATATAAAAGCTTGGCAGCTTAGTTCATCTCAAGGGATATATTTGCGTGTGTTGAAGATAGATGATATCTTCATCGATTGGTACTTGTGATCAGTTGTTGGACCTATTTTCGTATCAAAACTTTGGTTGGAGTATGGGCTATCATCAAATCAAATCAGAACCAACGATGTTCATAATGTTGTCTTACTCGTGGTTGATCCCTCGAGCATACGCCATTATATCTTTTGGGTCTGACCAATGCTATCATCTTGTTCACATAGTTGGGGGATTCCATATATATGGAAACATGGATGAATTGTTGTTGAGCCCATCGACAACATCCTTATCCTTTCCATGAGTTATGTTGAACATTAAGCTAGTGTTGGAAACTTTGGAAGCGTTGCCCTCGTGTCCCGTTCATGAGGTATATGTTTGGATGAAAGAAGATACTTCCCCTAATTCACGTGCACTTGATGCAAGTTGCCGCCATGAATTTGAGAAAGGTTTGTTTTGCTTCCTCTGGAACCATCCCAAGTCAATCATGCATATGTGCAAAGTATTTTGTGGTCTGGAGACTTGCAACCCTCATTCTATATGTATTCCTAGCACACCAAGCCACTGATTAAATTGTTCAAGGAGAAGGAGTTCCTTCTTAAGAGCATGCCTTATGCAAGGACTTTGATATCCTCGATGATGGTTCCCCACCTGAACTTGATAGTGTTTTATTATAAGACTACTATGTAGCCATTCTTGTCTTGGACAACGTGTTCATATGTGTGTAGCAGAACCAGCTCATGTTTTGGAGCTTACTATCGTAGTTCATTTCCCAAGAATCTCGCAACATCGTCTTGTCAATTTGTGTTGCAAACTTTCATTTTCTTCTAGTCTTGGTGAATCTGGAATATCCTGTTACCAACCAGATCTGAATCTCAGGCAGATATGATGGTTGGAACGTCTTCCAAGAGCTATAATATTGGTCCCTCTGTAACCCGGTAAAGTGGATGTTGTGGCTGACACACCCAGCCGGAAGACCTATTATTGTAGTATCTTGATTGAAGAAGTTGGCCACCTCCCCATAAGGATTTCGTAGGGATTACTCCAATAGTTGTTCCTTATGGATTTTTGTGCTTCCAAAGTCCAACCTTTTACTTGATGTCTTAGGTACCAAACCATTTTAATAAATGGGTTGTGCTAGCACATCAAGGAGAACATTAGAAGCAGAGTGCTAAATGTCTCTCTGTCGATTATCCAGTGTTTGTCCCCTTGGCCTCGCTAAGGTGAAATCTGAGAAAGTGTTATCTTCCTTTGCATCTGCATCATCCATCACGGTGGTATGTTGTGTTGCCAGGATCCTTGACACGGATATTGGTAAAACCTTGATGAATATGGAGATGCTCAAGTTCTTGAGAGCATGTGCAAGCACTAGGTTTTACCGTTGGCGTTAACTGGGATTTGCTTCCAGTTTCCTCGGTTATGTTATAACCTTTTCAAACAGTGGACTCACTCTCGACTGTTGAGTTCTTCCCAGTTACCAGAATCATTCCCAACATTCGCATTTTGTTCCCAGCTTGCACCTCAGTAGTTTTTTTTCAGGATCATCTTCAAAAGTGGACTTACCATGGGTCCCATCCATTACCGATGATAAGCAAAATCATCCATTGCGTTGTCTTCAACAAGGGAGTCCACATCATCCAATCTAGTCCGAGTATGTCATTCTTTTGAACTCCTTCAAATGATCGATTGTGATTACCTTAGGCTGGTATAAAGAGTTTCAATGATCTTTGTATCAAAAGTAATTATTTTTGCCACTTAAGGGAATAATTCTATGAGTCACCTTCCCCGAGGTATCACGTTACGAAATCATGGAAAATATCTCCTTGCTACATTGAAATTCATGCTCCATCTTATTCAAGTGGGGAATTGTAGCCTGCCAAATTGAAACCTCGTCATTTGTTTCTTTCCTCCCCTCTCGATATGTGTTTTGTGTCTCAGCTCGAGAGATGTTCCCACGTCTCACCCCATAAGTTGATTGTGAGTTGTTCGATCTTCGAGAAGATCGATTCCTATAGAGTTTCTTCTGTCATCATCGTGTTGGATGAAGATCCAGAAGGCAGACAAGATCAATTTGAAGCAATGAATCAACATCTTCGATGAGGGCAATCGGATCATGAAGATCGTGTTAGCTTGATGACCCCTCTGTCTTCTTACCTCACGTCTTGAATCTTGAGACGAGATTCTTGTTTAGCGGGGGTGAGTTGTCACAGCCCTAGCTCAGCCCCTGTTGTCCTTGCTTGATCTTGTTGCATCATGTCTCAATTTTATTGAAAGTTGAATTGGGGAAACTGGAAAGCGTCAGAAGTCTTTTACAAAAATGATCAACATTAAAAATGGTCTCAAATAAACCCAAGAAAATGTTCCTGTCAAGCTATAAAAATATTAGTAACAGGTAAAACTCAAACCAATATTTTTGGAGTCTCAGAAATATTTATTTTGGGCATTTGGAATTAATTCAATAACTATTTGAATTGGATTTATATTTATTATATATATAAATATATGTTCAATAATTCTGAAAATTTTTGTGTGGCTTGTTATAAGTCCACTTAGTTGACACAATTATTTTCATGAAGTTTAAAATTGATTTAGTATTTTTACTAAATTAGAAACAAATGTCAGAAAATAGAAAATAGAAATAAAAGGCAGAAAGCAGAGACTTACCTAAGGCCCACTTACCTGGTGGCCCAGCAGTTTCGGCCCAGCCCACCAGGGGCATACCTGTCTTCAACCTCTGCCTACTAGCAGTGGCGAGGCCGAGCACGGCGCCCACGCGGGGCGGCACGCAGCTGCCTGCCTGGCCCTCCCTGGCGAGCGAGATGCTGGGGATCGCCACACCGTGGCCGTCTGGAACCCGCTGACCCCCCCTCGCCCTCTCTCTACCTCTCTCGCCCGAACGCCCTCCCCCTCCTCTGTTCTCCTCACTGAACATGCCCATCGCCGCCAATGAGCATCACCGCGGCCATCGCCTCTCCCTCGTCCCCTCGAGCAGCCCAGAAGCACCGTCGCGCCCTCCTCGTCCTCCCAATCAAGCTACGGGACGCCGGGAGGCCCTGCTTTATCGTCATCACGGTCATCTTCAACCTCGGGCACCCAAGCCCCTCGCCGTCGATTAGCGCCATCAAGGACGTCCCCGAGCCCATTGACCTACTGCGCCGCCTCCCTGTGAGCTCCTGCTCCCAACCCCTCTCTCCCCGCCATCGAATCCCTCCTCTAGCCCCCCTGGCCACCGCGGCTAAAGCTCGCCGCCGCCGCGCCTGTCGCCGCCATCGCTGCAGGTCACCGAACTCGTGTCCGAGCACAAACACGAGCTCGCGGATCTCCCAGGAGCCCACCCGGCCTATCGGCTCGCTCGCTCGCCCAGCGTAGCCCCGCGCCCGTGCTGGCCCGAACTCCGGCCACCGCTTCGAGCTTTTCTCCAACGAGCTCGGGCCACCTCAGCCCCTGCCGTTTGCACAGATGGATGCGGGCGAGTCCCAGCTCCGCGTAGATGCCCTCCGCCGGCCATTTGGTCGCCGGAGGAGGAATCCAGAGCCCCTCCGTCGTCTGTGGCCTTGCCAGCAACGAGCGCCGCGTCAACTCCGGCGAGTTTGACCCGGGTTGACCCTGGTTGACTTCCTCCTGAGTCACTAACAGGTGGGCCCAGGCCCCTAATTAACCTAGGTTTAGGATTAGTTTAGTGTTAACTAACTTTGGTAATTAGCCTAACAGTGACACGCGGGACCCATTGGTCAGATTTGACCAGGAACGGTCATGTTGACTTGCTGACGTCACACCGACGTCATGCTGACGTAGTAAATGATTTTCTGGTTTTCTTATTCAGAAATGATTTAGAAATTCCAGAAAATAGTTAAAACTTCTAAAAATCATAGAAAATCAACCGTAACTCCAAATGAAATAATTTATATATGAAAAATTATCAGAAAAATTAAATCTATCCATTTATGCTACTTTCATGCATGTTCAACCAAGTTATACCCCCTGTATAAGTGAAAACATGATAATGGCATTTTAAATACCCCTTATGGAGTTTGCATATGAACCCTTGGATCATATGGACTTCATTTAAATTGTTCCTAGATGCATTAGTACAAATCACAGCATATTGACATGTCATGATCATGCATCATATCGTGCATTGCATTGATTATATTCTTTTTGTGTTGCCGGTGATTGTCCCCCCCGATAGACGTGGTTCCGACGATGTGATCGATGACACCGATGAAGAACTATATTATCTTCAGAAGTGCCAGGCAAGCAAAACACCCTTGTTCATTCCGATACAAACCCACTTGCTCGCTCTTGCTCTCTTTTACTTCATTAGGACAACAACGATTCAACTGTTACATTCTGCGGTAGCTGAACCCCTTTCCTCTGCATGACCTGTCATTGCCACAGTAAATAGATAAAACCCACTAGCATGACTAGGAGTTGTTTGAGCCCTAATGTGCCTACTCATTCATGTTTGTCTATCATTCCTGCTACTGCTTAGAGTTGATTCAGGTCTGATTCATCGGGGATGAATTGGAATATGGTGAAAATGTCCTACTATTGAGAGCTAAGCGTGTGAACATGATTTGGTAAAGGTAGCGGTGAGAGGCCATGTAGGAGTACATGGTGGGTTGTCTCATTGCAGCCGTCCTTAGGAACTGAGTTCTGTGTTTGTGATCCATGAACAGTTACTACCACACATTGGGTTCCAGTAACTCGACCCCTCTCGGCTTATTAATCAACTCGATCTCTGTCCAGACTAGTAGAAAAGAGGGCTATGGTCAAGGCCGGGTCAGCCCATTAGTCCCGGTTCATTCCAGAACCGGGACCAATGGGGGCATTGGTCCCGGTTCGTGAGCCCAAGGGGCCGGCCGGGCCATGTGGGCCATTGGTCCCGGTTCATCTGGACCTTTTGGTCCCGGTTGGTGGGATGAACCGGGACCAATGGGCCTCGCTCCTGGCCCACAACCATTGGTCCCGGTTCGTGCCTCTAACCGGGACTAAAGATTAGACCTTTAGTCCCGGTTTGAGGCACGAACCGGGACTAACGGGGTTGAGACCTTTAGTCCCGGTTCGTGCCACGAACCGGTACTAAAGGTCCCATTTTCAATCTCTACCCCCCTAGTGGATCGCCTTTTCAGTTTTAAAAAAAATAAAAGAAAATGATGGAAATGTCAAAAAAATAAAAGAAAATAAGTTTCCCATGTGATATGTGGTCTAGTTGGTGGGAAAATTTGCAAATGTGAATTTTGACTTTATTTGCAAAATCTCTCTGAAATTTGTAAAAATGGGCATAACTTTTGCATACTAACTCGGATGAAAAAGTTTTTTATATGAAAAATCATCTACTCAAAAAGTTTTTTATATTAATAAGCAAGATTGCAGGAGCACCATGGCCAAAAGGTTCCTTTCCAGAGGTGTCCGTATTGTGGCAACGGGAGTGGTTTTACATCACAGCTCCCAGAAGTGCCAAGTGGGTGGCTGCCCCCACTTTCCGCTCGGGCCCCCCACCACAACTGATGTCATGGATTAGTAGAGGGCTGACCTGGGGTCCGGGCAAGGACATGCCTATACTACAAAGCCACATTCAATATCTCTTCGAGGGAGATTTTAATTTGGTTATGGTAATGCAAGTCATGCTGGTTCGTCGAGTCCAGCCTTGCAAACACCGGCCCCTTCGCTTGTGGGAGTTCAACCCAGAAGGACCGCGCGCTATTTAAAGTTTCCTCGGCATGACACATGAGGACATGTACAAGTCATTCCTCGGACCTCAAACAGAGTGTTTGGATACTACTGAGGACGTGGGCCTGAGCAGCAACCGCGCCGCCGACCAAGTAAGTAATCCTCTAGCTGAACACACTGTCTTTCAATTATTATGACCTCATTCTGAGACATTCCCTTTGACCAGGACTCGCTACCAAAGGCGAAGATGATTCGGTGTTCGGCCCCCCTCCCTGAGGGTTTGGAAAATCCGGTACTAGAAAAGATGCTCGAGCTCGCACCTTGCCCGGAGCCCTCGAAGGAAGATAAACGGGGGAATAATGCGGGGAAAAGCGGGCCCCCATCACTGCCAATTCCAACCGAGGGAATGAGCGCCTCAATGAGGGAGGATAACCAAGGGGAAGATTCTAACCTTCTCTCGCTACGGGGGAGGAAGAGGACTGCCTCTGAAGATCCGGAAACCGAAGCTTCCAAACGGGAGAAGAAGTCTCCAACAGAGGGTCCTGCCTTGGGGGGTGCTCTTGCCGCACAAAGTCCGCACGGGGATCAGCCCTCTAACGAACCGTAAGTGATCAAAAATACTTTAATAGTGAAGATATACTACCTTACCTCTGAGGAAAATAACTGAAGCATATATCTTGCAGTTCGGATCTTAGCCCTTCTCAGTAGAGCTCGTCTTCAGGGGATCTTCTTCCGGAGATGATGGAGAGTGAAACGCCTCCCCCGGACTCCCCCGCTCAAGAAGTGGGCGACCTCGAAGTGTCATCCCGGAGGGCCTCTCCGGATCCGGTGAGGCCAGAAGATAATCCTATAGTCAGCCGAAGTCCCAAGCGTCCGGCTCTCGCAGAGAGCAAACAAAAGAGTCCGGCACCATCTGGTATGTGGTCGGACGTATAGAGGGAGCTGTTGGAGCGAGCGGCCATCTCACGGATTACATGAAGCCTTTATGAGTCTACTGACGGGCTTTGAGGTAAGTGAAATGACATACCGCACATGTTTAGGTGTGCCCTGTGTAGATAGTAGCCCTGAGACTCTGGTTGTCATCGATAACGGCGGCGAATAGAGGATCATAGTCCCAAGTAATAACAGACTGCCTTTATGTGCAGGTGGTGGAAGCTCCGGTGGCTATCCTGACTAATGAGTTTGCCGAACTAAAGTGGCAACTGGATGCGGCAAATGCCGACATCGAGCTTGTTAACAAGCGGCTTGACGAGTCACAGGGTAAGTAATGTTTTCTGGTGAATGTCACATAGTAAGAGCAGCATGATTGCCCCAAGTTCTTTAATATGTTGTGACTGTAGACGGAGCTACCACCGTGGAGACCCTTCGGGCGGAACTTGCCCGAGCCAAGGAACAAGCCAGAATTAGCAATGCGGCTGCTTTGAAGGCGGCCGAAGAGTTAAGAGCCGAGAAGGGCGCATTGCTAAAGCAAAGAGAAGATGACTAAGATGGCTGTAAAATTAAAATACACTGCCGACCGTTGCCAGTTCCTTGAAGAAGAGAACCGAGTGAAGGCAGCGGACCTTGAAAAGGCCACGATGGCGACCAAAGACACCCGCTCTGCTATGAGGGCGAAGAATGGAGGAGCTGCGTGAAGCCGGGAATATTGCGGATGGGAAGCTCTTTCTGCTGCAGAGGAAGTTCGGGAGATCCATGGTATGCCCCTTTGGATCGGCTGTGGAGTTCGGCAGACGCATATATGGACTTGGCAGCAAGCGTTGTCGATGCAGTCGAATACTTCCGAGATCAGACAGATCGTGAAGGGGACAAGTTGTTCTGGTCGCAATTTAATGTTCCAGAGTGTCCGCTTCCCTTGACTGATCAGCTAGCCGAATGGGCCGAACTTAATAGATTTTCCAGACTTGCCATGAGGTCCGTCGTAGATCATCTGTGGCCGGAGAAGCCGAAGTCGAACAGCTATTTCAGCTTAGTGCAGCAGTTCCTTGGTGCGGTGTTGTGCATCAATGCGATGAAGAGGTCGGCGTGCATAGAAGGCTCGCGGATGCCTTTGCATGTGTCAAGGCATACTGGGCGAGATGGATGCTACCACTGTTGCGGCGCAGGGTTCGCCATAGGCCAGTGGCTGCCGAGCACTATTTGAAGAAGTTCTTGAGGGTGCTCGTTTGATAGAGGCCCAGTGCTCGAAGAATATTATGTTTGAGTGACATGTATTCCCATTGTAAACACAATGTTTTTATGAAATGTATTAAGGTTGTATTTATACTTTTGCCTGAAAGTAATATGATGCCTCATGTGCGGCCGTTTATGTATATATGTATATAACCTAAAAGATTGCAGTCGTTGGCTTCAACCCCCACGCATATAATGCGGAGGTGCTCACAGAAAATGCATGTTCACACTTAACCCAACGTCTTGGTTCTATTAAGGAGGTGATAGCGCAGCGAACGAGGCAACCGGACTATAACGCTTTAACACTTTCACTTAGCCATAGGAGTTTGACGGTGGGGCTACTATATAGCCCCTGGTGGCTCCGCACTCTCCCGAACTCGGGGTGCGTATATGCCTGGCCGGGAGACGGCCCTTCGTTAAAGCGGAGGAATTCTCACATTCCGATAGGTCATCGAGTGGTTGACCAGTCTCGCGCTATATCATGACAGTCAATTTTCAGCTTTCTCTACTGAGGTGCTCGTCGGATGAACCAGGGCACAATCCCAGTAGTTCTCCTGGTGCTGCCTTAGCCGATAGAGC
This sequence comes from Triticum urartu, assembly GCF_003073215.2. Classification (NCBI taxonomy): domain Eukaryota; kingdom Viridiplantae; phylum Streptophyta; class Magnoliopsida; order Poales; family Poaceae; genus Triticum; species Triticum urartu. The sequence continues at coordinate 573,478,246 of NC_053022.1, read as the reverse complement.
AGAACGTAAGGCACCAAAACACAGGAGCTGGGCAAACCCAACATTTGACCAAAGACATGATTCGGAGCTGATGCATATATGGCCAAACTCGCGACGCTGAACACTCCCTAAGGTATTCGGTCTTTATGGTATAAACCGGGCCTAGATAGTGCCCTTTGTAAGAAGCCCCTTGTGCCCAGGTACGTGCATTATGCTGACGTGGCCACATGCCAAGATGTCAGCATCCTTCTCAATTGTACTGAGAATCCGAGGGATGTGTAACAACAAGAGACAGTAAAAAAGGTTTATGCTGGGTCTTAATCTAAAAAGAATCCTTGGAACGGGTATCTGCTGCACGTCTGCGCCTGTGTCTCCATTGTGTCGTATCCTGGACTGGTGTAGGACGATGGTAATCTGTAAAAGAGAGGAACTTAGGTGAAAAGTTGTCATGCAAAATGGTAATTTAAAAGAAAACATGTATATTTCAAGATGAGTAAAAATTGCCACTTGTCTGCACGCGTTGAGCCCCTTGTATTTGTAATAGGGGTGTGGCCATCAATCCTGTATGAATTACATATAGCTGCGCCGGACTCGTCTAACCGTGCCCGTGGTCTTGACGACCTATCAGATGCTTTAGTTGGTGAGGCCATTTTTAGTGTGCAGCTGCCAAGGCAGTCGCACTCTCTTCGGCTTGCAAAGATCGCTCAATATTTCCATTCACTGTAATGATGCCACGTGGACCGGGCATCTTGAGCGTGAGGGAAGCGTAATGCGGTATTGCATTAAAGCGAGCGAAAGCTTCACGTCCAAGTAGTGCTTGATAGCCACTTTGGAACGGATCAATGTGGAAGGTTAAATGTTTGCTACAGAAGTTATCGAGGAAGCCGAATATAACCTCTAGTAGCAGGGAACCCGTGCAATGAGCCCCTGGGCCTGGCATTACTCCTTTAAAGGTAGTATTGCTATGGAAAATTTTCGTTGGGTCTATCCCCATTTTGCGGATTGTGCCCTGGTATATCAGGTTTAGACTGCTGCCACCGTCCATCAGGACTCGTGTGAAGTGGTATCCGTCAATTATTGGGTCGAATACCAAGGCAGCCCATCCTGCACTCCGGATACTTGCTGAGTAATCCCGATGGTCGAAAGTGATCGGTTGAGACGACCAGTGGCAGGACTCCGCGGTGATAGGCCCTTGGGCATATTTCTCTAGGAGTGCCGCTTTGTGTTCTCCCCTTGATCACGTGTAACACGTTTACTGTTTTGACTTCTGGTGGAAATTTCTTTTGTTCCCCAGTGTTTTGCTTGAGAGGCTCATCCTCGTCTTCGCTTGGCGTATCCTCCCCCTTTTGTACGGTGTTGAGCTTGCCGGACTGCTTGAAGACCCAACATTCTCTGTGGGTATGATTAGCGGGTTTACCAGGGGTGCTATGGATCTGACACATTTGGTCAAGAATTTTGTTTAGGCTGGACAGTTCATCTCTGGCGCCTTTAGAGGGAGACTTTTGCTGACCTGGCCGAGAGCTTCTGAATCCGGCGTTTACTGCCGTGCTCTTCGGGCTGTCTTCTTTATTCCGGCATTTATTATTGTTGATGCGCCTTGATTTCCCGTTTCCATCTCTAACTTCGGATGTACTGGGGTCACTGGTGCTGCATCTGGCTAGCCAGCTATCCTCACTCGCGCAAAAGCGGGTCATGAGGGTTGTTAATGCTGCCATTGTTCTCGGCCTTTCTTGGCCGAGGTGTTTGGCAAGCCATTCGTCACGGACGCTATGCTTAAAAGCTGCCAAGGCTTCGGTGTCCGGACAGTTGACTATTTGGTTCTTTTTAGTAAGAAACCTGTTCCAAAGCTTTCGGGCTGACTATCCGGGTTGTTGAGTTATATGACTCAGATCGTCCTCCGCTGGAGGTCGGACATAAGTCCCTTAAAAATTTGCCCGAAAAGCGTCTTTGAGCTCTTCCCGGCTTCCAATGGAGCTTTCGGGGAGGCTTTTAAGCCAGTGCCGAGCTGGCCCTTGAGTTTGAGGGGTAAATACTTAATGGTGTGGAGATCATCTCCTCGAGCCATATGGATATGGAGGATATAGTCCTCAATCCAGACCCCAGGGTCTGTTGTTCCGTCGTATGCCTCTATGTTTACGGGTTTGAATCCCTCTGGAAATTCATGGTCCAGCACCTCATCGGTGAAACATAGGGGGTGTGCGGCACCCCTGTATCTGGGTGTACCGCGTTGTTCGGATGTTTGTTGTGTTGCATCGTATGATGGAGCACGCTTGCGTGGTCCATAGATGGATCTGGCTTCGCCGTCCTTTTGATGCGAGCCCTCGCATGGATCGCGTATTGGCTTATGTGCGGCATTGTTTGCCGCTCTATGTTGGTCGTGAGGTCGTCTATCTGGCTAGATGGCAGTTTTAATTTTTGGTTGTGGGGGATATAAGGCCTCCTCGTCGAATTCAGGTTGCAACTTCCGCTTCGGGTAGCTCTTGGTGGGGCGATTACCGCCGTACTTTGCTGCTGTGTTGAGTACTTTACTCCATCTGATTTGGAGTGTGTCTTGCGCAGCCTTGAGCCTTTGCTTCTGCTTTTTTAGACTCCTCGCGGTGGCAACGAGCCTTTGATGGGCATTATGTTGCTCCGGGTGTCTGTCCGGTGTGATGTCGTCTAGACTATTATCTTTGACAGAGTCGGTTTGTTCGGTTTGATTCTCCGTGTTGTCGTGGTCCGACAATGGTTCACCCTGCTCTAATGCTGGGTCTGTATGATCGTTGTTTCTACCGAGGCGGGATTTGGGGCGGCGCTTAGGACACCGCTTTGACTGCTTCTTGAGGGGACAACCCTTTGTTGCGTCCTTCCGTTCCTCGTCGTCGTTTTCTTTTGGTGTGTCCACCATGTATATGTCATGTGGTGAAGTGGGCGTCCAGTGCCCTATGGGCAGTGGTTCCAGTTCGGCTCCTGCATCGTCGTCCATACCGTCGATGTTTTCGGAGTCGGAGTCGAGCATGTTGGTTAAGTCATCGACAGTGTCTACTAAGTGGGTGGTGGGTGGGCGGTGAATTTCTTCGTCATCCGCATCCCAATCCTGCCGGGCATAGTTCGGCGAGGACTCTCCTGACAAGGAGAGAGACTTTAATGAATTCAGTATGTCGCCAAAGGGCGGGTGCTGAAAGATATCCATGGAGGTAAACTCCATGATCGGCGCCCAGCCGGATTCGATAGGAATGGCGCAGGCGGTTCGGAGTCCGTGGCAGCAGAAGTATCCGGCAGTTTAACAACATGGCTCTTGTGAAGGGTAAGGTCGATATTCGGCTCGATCGCCGCTGAGGATACGGCCTCCGTGACGGGGTCTATCCACCACCCGTCCAGGGATGGCGCAGCTGGTTCCGAATTGAGGGTCGGAGCGGTTGCCGGTGCGATCTCCTAAACACTATCTGATGGTAGAGCTAAATCATACTCATCATGACCGTATGGCGCACAAGGCAGGGGCTCGAATCCGTCGAAGATCAAGTCTTCGCGGATATCGGCCGTGTAATTAAACTTCCAAACCTGACCTAACGGCCAGGGGAGTAACTTTCGATCTGCTGCAGATGGCCAAGCGAGTTGGCCCGCAGTGCGAAGCCGCTGAACACAAAGATCTGTCCGGGGAGAAAAGTCTCACCCTGGACTGCATCGCTATTGATGATAGAAGGAGCCATCAGGCCTAACATCGACGACACAGAGGAACTCTCAATGAAAGCACCAATGTCGGTGTCAAAACCGGCGGATCTCGGGTAGGGGGTCCCGAACTGTGCGGCTAAGGCGGATGGTAACAGGAGGCAGGGGACACGATGTTTTACCAAGGTTCGGGCCCTCTTGATGGAGGTAAAACCCTACGTCCTTCTTGATTAATATTGATGATATGGGTAAGTCAAGAGTAGATCTACCACGAGATCAGAGAGGCTAAACCCTAGAAGCTAGCCTATGTATGATTGTATGTTGTCCTACGGACTAAAACCCTCCGGTTTATATAGACGCCGGAGAGGGTTAGGGTTACATAAGGTCGGTTACAAAGGAGGAGATACACATATCCGTATTGCCTAGCTTGCCTTCTACGCCAAGTAGAGTCCCATCCGGACACGAGGACGAAGTCTTGAATCTTTTATCTTCATAGTCTAATAGTCCGGCCAAGGATATAGTCCGGCTGTCCAGAGACCCCCTAATCCAGGACTCCCTCAGGGGCGATGTGGGGAAGAGTGGGAATGCAAGAGGGCGAGTTAGGGTTTCGCGTGGGTGTATTCATAGGGCTGGGGAGGGCATGTGGTGGCCATCCATAGCCATGGCAGCTGGATGCATGCCACGGCTCTCCTCTGCCTCTCTCTAGCGAGAGATGGAAGAAAGGTCGTGGCCTAGTGCGTTGGGTTGTACTATGGCCACTAGGGCCCAGTGCAGCAGTAGCAGTTTTTCTTCTTTTCTTTTTATTTACTACTTTGCATTTTCTTTTTATAGCAATTGAATTTTGTTCACATTGTAACTTGGTAAATAAATCAAATGCCACATTTTGAAATAGCACCCAACGTTTGGGGTCGTTTGGAAATATATAACCATTTGTTTATTTTGAAAAGGATATTTTAGATGCAGTTGGGCCACTTTATATTTTCCTAGGGATTAAGTGGTGAGTCAAGTGATGTTGCGTTCTACATGATAATTAGTTAGTGAAGAATTGCAATCCAACGAACATTTTTATATTTTAAATTTTGAAGAAAATAATTTTACATGCAATTGGAATTGAGTTTGAGTTTGATTTGGCACAAAGTGATGATTAGAAAAATAATCTTGATGACTTGGCAGTCATTAGTAGGAGTTTACTGTAGCATGACTACCGGGGGTGTTACACACACCGGCAAGGTTTCTACCCGGCAAGCTTTCACGTCGGCAAGGTTTTACCCCGGCAAGGTTTCTACCCCGGCAAGGGTTCCTCCTCGGCAAGGTTTCTACCCCGGCAAGCTTCACACCGGCAAGCTTCCACGCCGGCAAGGTCTCTACCCCGCAAGCTTTCACACCGGCAAGGTCCCGGCAAGCTTTCGACGCTGGCAAGGTCTTCATCCCGGCAAGCTTCATTCAGCCGGCAAAGGCCGAATAACTCGCACGACCCATTAGACATGTGTCTGGTACCTCGCGCCATATCACCTGCCCCCGTGTTTTTCGGCAAAACTTGGATGCTGAAAAAAAAATTGCACATAGCTTGTTCTAAGGACTATGTCAACACTCCATCGGCCATTTTGCCTGTTCTTATAACGATAAGTATATATTGGCCATTGCTTGTTTGAACCTCTTGATGCAAACTTGGGTGAAAACTTCTCAACTTCAATAACAATACGGTGATAAGGTTCATAGCGAAACCCTCCTCCGAACCATATTGTTCACCCATTCGCTAGCATTTTGTAGATAATCAAGAATGAACTTTCTCCAACCCTTACTTCGCTTGCATAAAATTTCATTAGTGGACGAGGTGGTGAGCTCCAATTCGGCCTTACCTATGTTGGCAAGAATAATCATCGGCTATTGATAGATGTGCAACATGACGGACATGGTAGCCGGATTTTTGCTAGGCCAACTTTCAACAATTGTCATGTCTAGATATATGAAGAATTTTAAAGCAGCTCAAGGTAAATTTTGCATCTAGACATACTCCAAGATAAACTATAAGTGATTCGTCAAAACATTGATAACCCTTGGATATTTGTTGCACTACTCATAACGAAACACCGAAAGCCTCAATATTTATATTACCTATAGCAAGTCAAAGATCCAATCCAAATAACAATGCATATTTGACTTTGATCATTTTGTGCATATATATTTTAAGAGGCACACGAGTCTTCAGAGAACAAGACTACATGGAGATATACAAATAACACCAACATTGCGTCCATTGTTATGAATTCAACTATCAAAACATAATCTCCATAGTAGTTGTCTCCTTCTTCAATCAAACTAAGAATGATGTTAGAATTCCACACCGGCCATGATTAAATAATTTCTTAGGGCGATAGTTAAGTGTCAGCCATTAACATAAGGTCCACGTAAACCTCATCCACCAAAGCACGTATAGCCAAAAATAAATAAGTGAAATAACAAATCAAGTATTTCGGCCCTTTAGATCAGCAACAAACTTGTAGCTAATCATATGTATAATGATTTGGTTATACCCTTTCATGACATAAAAATTATATTGCATCCATGGATCAAAATAGGCCCATGGAGGGTAACCAATCATACCTGGGGATGAATTCCATGGCAAATACATGAATGGCTTGTTTGACGAATAAGGATGATGTGCTAACCAAAGATTTTGATGTTGTGATACACACCTTCGGCTTAATTGTTTGTTGCTTCCATTCCTCTCTTTCTTTAATTCATTGTACTTGTTGCAATAGAAGCATGCACATCATTTTTGTTATGAATGATCCTCTTGGGAACCCATGCCATTTTCTTCTATCTCAGCTCTTGTGCACTAAGATTTTGTAATTCCTTCTTTTGCCAATATGTTAAGCCGAGTGGGCATCTCGGCTATGATTTTGTTTTGAAAAATGGCAATTCCTTTTTGGCCTTATGCACTCTCAACTTCTCTTCTTCAGATTTGGCACTTTGACTCTCAATAATTGGCTGCTTTGCCTCATTGCCTTTGGTAGCCAATGTCAACACTTTAATTGGCTCTTTTTCATTTGAGATCAAATCTGAAATTGCACTCTTACGACCATCTCTTTTAACACGGTAAACTTGCTTGACCACCAGTCCATGTCGACAGCTCCAGGCACATCAGATACCCGATAAAAATCATGTTATGCCTTTGTAAGATACCATAGTATAAAGCACAATAGAAGAAAATGCTAGTACATGTAAACGTGTCACATCCCTAGCTCAGCCCCTGTTGTCTTGCTTGATCTTGTTGCATCATGTTCAAATTTTATTGAAAGTTGAATTGGGGAAACTGGAAAGCCTCAGAAGTCTTTTACAAAAATGATCAACATTAAAAATTGTCTCATATAAACCCAAGAAAATGTTCCTGTCAAGCTATAAAAATATTGGCAAGAGGTAAAACTCAAACCAATATTTTTGGACTCTCAGACATATTTATTTTGGGCATTTGGAATTAATTCAATAACTATTTGAATTGGATTTATATTTATTATATATATAAATATATGTTCAATAATTCTGAAAATTATTGTGTGGCTTTGTATAAGTCCACTTAGTTGACACAATTATTTTCATGAAGTTTAAAATTGATTTAGTATTTTACTAAATCAGAAACAAATGTCAGAAAATAGAAAATAGAAATAAAAGGCAGAAAGCAGAGACTTACCTGAGGCCCATTTACCTGGTGGCCCAGCGGTTTCGGCCCAGCCCACCAGGGGCATATCTAACTTCAACCTCTGCCTACTGGTAGGGGCGAGGCCGAGCATGGCGCCTACGCGGGCCGGCACGCAGCTGCCTGCCTGGCCCTCCCTGGCCAGCGCGATGCTGGGGATCGCCACCCCATGGCCGTCTGGAACCCGCTGACCCCCCTCGCCCTCTCTCTCCCTCTCTCCCCCGAACGCCCTCCCCCTCCTCTGTTCTCCTCACCGAACGCGCCTGCCGCCGCCGATGACCATCTCTGCGGCCATCGCCTCTCCCTCGTCCCCTCGAGCAGCCCAGAAGCACCGCCGCGTCCTCCTCGTCCTCCAAATCGAGCTACGGGACGCCGGGAGGCCCTGCTTCATCGTCATCACGGTCATCTTCAACCTTGGGCACCCGAGCCCCTCGCCGTCGATTGGCGCCGTCAAGGACGTCCCCGAGCCCACTGACCTACTGCGCCGCCTCCCTGTGAGCTCCTGCTCCCAACCTGTTGGGGATAATTACTACTGGAGGAAAACCGGCCTTATGTAGCCGGGTTGACTCTTTGAAGATTAGAAGCCCATGAAGATATAAAGATGATGTCACTTTACGGAGGGCCCAAAGGCGGGTTATAGTCTGTAAATGTAAACCGGCCTAGTCATGTAACTTGTATAGTAAGATAGAAAGAGAGAGGCCGAACCGGATACGTTTATAAACCGGCTTCGGGACTCTGTAGCCCGGCGGGCGTCAACCTATGTATATAAAGGGACGACCCGGCCGCGGTTTAGGGAACAACAACTCGAGAGCCAGACAAAGCGGATTCGCTCCCTGGCCTTCGAAACCCTAGCAATACCAATCACAACTAGACGTAGGCTTTTACCTTCATCGAAGGGGCCGAACTAGTATAAACTCCCGTGTCCCCTTGTCCGGTTTAACCCCTTTAAGCTAACCATTGCGATGGCTCCACGACTAAGTCCTTTCACGAGGACATCTGCCGTGACAAACCCACGACAGTTGGCGCCCACCGTGGGGCTATCGCACGATGGTTTTGAGTTCTTGAAGGGCAGCTTCGATGGACTCAAGGGATACTGTGGGCCGGATGACGAAGAGTCACCGCGGCAAGCTCTACATCGACAACGCAGGATGGGGTCCCGAGGCCGATTCAATCGAATACGGGTACCGGGTCCCCTTTGGTGGGATTCACGTCTTCATCGGCAAGATCGGCGAACCGGCCCCCGAGCCGGACATCTGCACCGACATCATCGAAATGGCTCGGCGTGCAAGTTCTTCGCCGGTTCAGCCCGAGGCAAGGCATGTTTTCGTAGGTGTCGTCCATGGATCAGGGTACGAGGACGGACCGGTGTCTGATGGAGAAACGGTAGTCTGCTCTGATGACGAGTCTTCTGGAGAAACTGAATCGCTGTACCAGTTGCAGGACGGCCGGATTGAGGGAGGATCCGAGGGCAACAGTATTCCGAATCCCCCTGGTCTGCCAAATCGGGCGGCCATCTTCATGGCTGACACACAATCGGCGCCTCATTCATCTACCGCCGCAGCAATGCTCTCTGGTTCAACGACGGCCACACCAGCAGGGGAAGGAAGCTCGGCGCCACCTCCGGCCCAAGTCTTGTCTGATTTGTTCGACGCTCTGGCAACATTGATGTCCGCCGAGGTAGACGCAGGAGCCAAGGATTAGGATGATGCGGAGATTGCAAAAGTGAAAGATCAGATAGCCCAGGCTAAAGCGGACCTGGCAGCAGAGAACGCCAGGATGGCTACGGAGCGGGCCGAGTTGGAAGAACAGGCTTACCGGATTAGACTGGATCAGAATGCTTCAGAGGAATTCATGAGAAGAAGGTACCGATCATGTCTCCCGTCGGTTTATGAGCCGCAGAATCTTTTCAACGCGCCAGGTGCAGGAGCTGGTAACCAACCCACGCTAAACCGGGTGGGGGCGCCGGGAGCAGGAGCGCCGGTTCAGCCGCGCACGACGGACCAGCCTCGCCAGAACAACGTTGTACCATCAACGCCACCCGGGCATTATTCCAACCCGTTGGACAACATTGTGGACGCCACTTCATGCCTGGCGGCCCTCCCAACCGATGGCGAGTCACCAGTTGCAGTGGAAGCACGTCGGGCCATGGATCTCCTTTAGACAGCACTAAATCAACAGCAAGCATATTCACATAGCCATGAGAGGATTCATTCCACTCCCCGTCCAAGCCGGAGTTATAGCAGACACGTGGCAGACAAACCGGCCATGTCCAGTAGTGCACGCCGCCAAAATTCGCCACGAGGGAACAACCCGGCTGGGGGAGGTGCTAATGCGCAAGATGTTGTGGACCATGGCCGCGCATGTCGAGAGGCCGAGTTGACAGCTCAACACGAAGCACGACAGCGTACTCCGGTTCACCCCACCGTCTCTGTGGAGCCAGGGGCGATATTTAGTTCCTTATGGGTACCGTGTTTAACTCCTGCTTTGCATAATGTGCGACTACCCAAGGATTTCAAGGGACCTCGTAAGGTACCAAATTATACCACCGATTTGCAGCCAGAGGCGTGGGTGGAGAGCTATGAGATGGCAATGGAGATGTTAGAGGTGGATAAGGCGGTGTGTGCTAAATATTTCACCATGATGTTGGAAGGAACATCTCGCACTTGGTTGAAGAGCTTGCCGACCAACTTTATTGGATCATGGGCCGAATTGAAGCACCGGTTTATCCAGAACTTCAAGGATACGTGTAAGCAGCCAATGTCAATTGTAGATCTGGCCGCATGTGTCCAAGAGGAAGGGGAGTCCACGACCCATTGGGTCAAACGGGTCTCAGCGATTTTGCATTCATCAGATCGTATCAATGCAGACACCACAGTGTTAATGTTAGAGGGCAATTGCCGTTTCAAACCGTTGAAACAGAAGTTGGGAAGGCTCGAACGTCACTGCTACGACATGTCAACACTCATGGCCGCTTTGGTTAAATATGCGATTCAGATAATACCAAGGATCCGGATTCAGAGGAGGACAAACCGGAGAAGGGTAAGAAGACCGGCAACGCCAAAGGCCAACAACACAATCCGGCAGGCCATGGAAACTCTGGTAAGTGCAAGGCCGACAGTGGTTTGGAACTTTGTCTCAAACGAACGCGCAGGAGATGGCCAGCGCCGTAAAGGCAAGCAGCCCCAGAGGGGTGGAGGTCAGGCAACATTTGAGCGTTGTTAAATCAGCCCTGCCAAAGCATGGATCGAAGGAGAAACCGGCATCACATCTCTAGAAAGATTGTTTATATCATGCGGATTTCAAGAATCCAATATGTTCCAATATGACAACGGCCGCCGGCGTTCAGGAGGAGGTTTCCACGGGCCGGGTTACGGAGGCGGTGATTCCGGTTCAGGGTTTCCAGGCAATCAAACTGGAACACGTCAAATCAGGCACCAGGCAACCGGGAGTTACAACTATCAGGGAGCCAGCAGCAGCAGTCGGGTTATCAGAGCAATCCCAAACAGCTGAACAGCGGGCAATATCATGTCTTCACTACTAGTTTGTGCAAAACGTGATCAGAAGCTTCACAAAAGGCGCAGTCAACTCTGTTGAGCCGCAGTATGTACCTCAGTATTTACGCTGGTCGGAGCAACCTATTTTGTGGAGCAGAGAGGATCACCCGCCCCGGGTTGATAATCCAGGTCATTTGGCCTTGGTGGTAGCCCCTCAAGTTGGGGTATACAAGTTCACTAAAGTGCTCATGGATGGGGGAAGTAGTATCAACATTTTGTATTATGATACATTCCGCCGTATGGGGTTGACAGATAAGGATCTTAAACCGTCAAATACGGTATTTCATGGTGTGGTGCCTGGTAAGTCTGCGTATCCCGTTGGTAAGATAGCTTTGGAGGTAGCTTTTGGAGATGACTACGATTCAAGGTCAGAAACATTGACATTTGAGGTGGTGAAGATCAAAAGTTAGTACCACGCCTTGTTTGGGCGGCCGGTTTATGCTAAGTTTATGGCAAGGCCATGTTATGTTTACCTACAGCTCAAAATGCCAGGTCATAAGGGGACTATCACAGTACATGGAAGTAGAAAGATTGCTTTGGAGTGTGAAGAAGGCAATGCGGCTTATGCGGAGTCGATTTGTGCCACGGAGGACTTAAAATTCTATAAGGAGCAAGTTGATCCGGCAGACATGACCTCCTTAAAAAAGCCAACTACGGAACATGATCTAGCATTGAAGTTCAAATCAGCTACATACACTAAGATGACTATCTTTGTCCCTGGCGATTCATCCAAACAGCCCAATATCAGCGCTAACCTGGATCCCAAATAGGAAAGCGCGCTCATCGAGTTCATCCGTGAGAATCGAGACATCTTTGCATGGAAACCTTCTAACATGCCAGGTGTACCGAGAGAACTCGCTGAGCACACACTCAACATTGATCCTAAATTCAAACTAGTACGACAGTTCCTCCGCCGTTTAAATGAGGAAAGACGCAAGGCTATGTGAAGAGGTCACCCATTTGTTGGCTGCTGGGTTTATTGTTGAAGTTTTTCATCCAGAGTGGTTAGCCAATCCGGTGCTGGTTCTTAAGAAAAACGGCACTTGGCGCATGTGTGTGGACTACACAGATTTAAACAAGGCTTGCCCTGCAGACCCCTTTCCTCTCCCTGCAGACCACTTACTCTGGTTACCATCAGATCAAAATGGCAGTTAAGGACCAGGAGAAGACAGCCTTTATTACTCCCTTTGGAGCCTTCTGCTATGTTTCCATGCCCTTTGGACTCAAGAGTGCCCAGGCAACTAACCAGCGATGTGTTCAGAATTGCCTTCATAAGCAAATTGGGCACAATGTTCATGCGTATGTAGATGATATTGTGGTCAAATCCAGAAAGGAGGAGACTTTGATAGATGATCTACAGGAAACCTTTGACAATCTCCGGGTTTACAAGATGATGCTCAATCCGGAGAAGTGTGTTTTCGGTGTCCCGACAGGCAAGCTCTTAGGCTTTCTGGTTTTAAACAGAGGCATTGAGGCTAATCCGGAAAAGATTGCAGCAATTACGTCCTTGGCTAAACCTGCGTGTATTAACGATGTGCAATGTCTGGCCGGCCGAATTACAGCCTTGAGCCGGTTTATCAGCCGCCTTGGAGAGAAGGCCATCCCCTTATATCAGATGCTCAAGAAAACAGATAACTTTGTCTAGAGTGAGGCAGCTGATAAGGCGTTTGAAGATCTGAAGAGGCAGCTCGTGGAACCGCTTGTGCTGGCAGCACCGATCGATAAAGAGCCATTATTATTATATGTGGCTGCTAATGCCCGGGCTGTCAGTGTAGCCATTGTGGTAGAGCTCGAGGAGACTGGCAAAGAGTATCCGGTTCAACGGCCGGTTTATTATATCAGTGAGGTGATTATTGAGTCAAAGTAGAGGTATCCGCATTGGCAGAAACTGGTGTATGGGGTGTTTATGGCAAGCCGGAAGCTCAAACACTATTTGCAGGGCCATCCTATCACAGTGGTCAGTTCAGCTCCTCTGGGCGACATCATTCAAAACAGAGAGGCAATTGGCCGGATTGCCAAGTGGGCCATTGAGCTCGGACCCCACGGGCTCAAATATATACCCCGCATGGCGATCAAGTCCCAGGCACTCGTAGATTTCATCAACGATTGGACTGAGTTACAGGCACCTGAGGAGAAACCAGATAATACATATTGGACTATTCATTTTGATGGGTCCAGACAGTTAGAGGTTTCGGGGGCTGGAGTCGTATTAACTTCCCCACGAGGTGAGAAGTTTTGTTATGTCCTCCGTTTAATGTTCCCTTGTACTAACAATGCATCTGAATATGAGGCTTTACTCCACGGTCTTCGGATGGCAAAAGAGATGAATTTGAGCCAGGTTAAGTGCTGCGGTGAGAGGTGGACGCAGTGGCTGGTCACTTTAAAGGTTATCAGGTGGACCATATAGACCGGCGGACGCTTTAAGTCGTCTTGGTTCCCAACGTAAACCGGTTCCGCCCAATGTCTTTCTTGATGTATTGCACAATCCGTCAGTCAAAATACCAACCGAAGAAGATTTGGCTATTCCTGATACGAAGGCTCATTTGGTGGCAGCTCTGCATGCCATACCGGATTGGACGATCCCATATCTGGATTACATGAACCGGGGCGAGTTACCAGCTGAGGAAACATTGGCTCGATAGATAATCCGACGTTCCAAGTCCATGACCATACTCAATGGGGAGTTACATCGTTACAGTGTTTCAGGAGCAATTCAGCGATGTGTTTCTCCTCAAGAAGGTTGTGATATTTTGCGAGAAATTCATGAAGGGGATTGCGGTCACCATGCCGGTTCAAAGTCATTGGTTGCTAAAGCTTTTCGCCACGGTTCTTACTGGTTGACGGCGCATGCTGATGTGGAGGATTTAGTCAAAAGATGTGATGGATGTCAAAAGTTTGCCCGCCGTGCGCACGTTCCAGCTCAAGAGTTACGGATGATTCCAATTACGTGGCCGTTTGCAACTTGGGGGCTGGATATGGTTGGACCCTTCAAGCGCTCCAAGGACAAGAAGACCCATCTGTTAGTAGCAGTTGATAAATTCACTAAATGGGTAGAGGCAGAGCCAATCAACAAGTGTGATGCAGCCACGGCGGTTCAATTCATCAAAAAGGTGATATTCCGGTTTGGCTTTCCACATAGCATTATAACAGACATTGGCACTAACTTGTCAAAAGGAGAGATGGAACAATTCTGTCAACTTGAGCACATCCAGCTTGATCTAGCATCAGTGGCTCACCCCCAATCTAATGGTCAAGCGGAAAGGGCAAATCAAGAAATTCTACGGGGTATCAAACCAAGGCTTATGGTTCCCTTAAAGCGGACGCCGGGTTGTTGGGTCGAGGAGCTACCTTCTGTGTTATGGAGCATCAACACCACACCTAATAGGTCTATGGGTTACACGCCTTTCTTCATGGTTTATGGAGCGGAGGCGGTTCTTCCTAGTGACATCCATCACGATTCGCCCCGTGTGGCAGCTTATGTTGAAGCTGATAATGAGAAGGCACGTCAGGATTCTCTGGACCTGTTGGATGAAGAGCGGGATCTTGCAGCAGCACGTTCGGCGATTTATCAACAAGATCTTTGACGTTATCACAGCCGCCGGGTTGAAACTAGAACCTTTCAAGAAGGTGATTTGGTGCTCCGGCTCATCCAGGATCAGACTGATATGCACAAGTTATCCCCCCCCCCTTGGGAAGGACCCTTTGTGGTCAGCAAAAATCCGCACAACGGATCCTACTACCTCATTGATGTTCAAGAGCATGAAGACTCATGTCAATCGGAGGAGGAGACAAAGCGGCCATGGAACATAGCTCTCCTTCGGCCTTACTATCCTTGAAGCCATAGGCTCTTCACCTGTACATATTTATGACAGTGTATATACCATATAATAAACCGGAGCCTCCGTTATAAGTGGGGTATCTGTTCTTTCTTATATCATGTGTGTGCTTTTCCAAGTTAACGGTCAAAGCGGAGTCTTTGTTAAACCGGCTTTAGCAGCTGCATAAAGATAAGGAAAATCACTAGGGGGCTTGGTCATGTTTGTACCACAGCTACACCTCTTGATAGGCATTTCAGCCACACAAGGAAAAATTTGTGGAGCCAAAGAGAGTATTGTACACAGTACAAACTCAAACATAGGCACACGCTGAGCACCGCTCACAAAGTTACTTGGGGGCTCTTTTTTGCAAAGCAACAAAGAGTTTGAAAGGACCCTCGTAATTGTCTATCAAGCCACGGCTTGGAAGCCTAGTGTATTCACCTAAAACCCCGGGTTAACCTGCCTTCATCAAGTAAGCCACTCCTATCCAGGTAATCCTGGCATGACCCATCGAACGTTTGACAAGTCAATCTTTACAGACCCTGAACTTGTCACAGTTAAAACGATGATAGGTTAATTGGAGGCCCATCTTAAAAGGCTTTGTTAAATGGTTTAACTCAGAGGCCTGGCAGCCCATGAAAAGCCTGGATTTGGAGCCTAGCAGCTCGTAAAAAGCCTCGCATATTTTCCTATTTGAATTTTGTTTGTTGACAATCATAAGTATTTTTTGGTAAATCAGCGTCCTTGACCCGGCTTGCTTTCCAACCACCAGTTGTTGGCACATGATCAATTATAAACCGATGGTCATTGACCCGGTCTGGTTTGACTAAATCACCAGTGTTATGAAGAAAATCCGGTAGTTATACCGGTCCGATTTAATAGATGGACCAGCATTATGAAGATGAAATTATCAAACGTATCGGGTTGGTGTTAAACACCTTTGCTGTATACACGTTTGGTCAATCAATGAGGTATGTTCTGTACATTATTTTTTGTACAAACACTTGATTACTCAGCTCAAGTACTATATACTTATTGGATATTATGACATGTTTAGCAATAAACCGCTAGACACTTTTTAAGTTTTTTTGGACCCAGGAAGGCAAGTCATCATAGGCTATGCATAAAATATATCCTGAAGGGCGGCACAGATTGTCACAAAGTGTTATCAAACATGCTCGATGGCATGGCAGATAAACAAAGTTTCAGCTATCCTATTACATGAAGCTTCAAAGTGGCTCAAAGAGTGCCATTGTTTTTGAAAGTAGCCATGTAAACCGGCGACCGGATCAGGACTCTTCATCACGATGGTTTGACAGTTGCGAATCAGTTGGTGTAGGCACTTCTTCATCCCTCCCCAGCCACTAGAAATAAGCCGTTGACCAATCGATTCCGGTTAAAGCTTGGAACGCTGCTTCCTCATGGATAAGATCAGAAGGGTTAATATCAGGGGCATGAGTGTGCTTACGAATCGGAGGCACAAGTTCTTCGACTTCAAGGATCTCGGCCGGCTGTCTTCTCCCTTCTGCATCATAAAACGGTTGAAAATGGGACAAATTGGTGTCCTCAGCCAATTTGCTGGCCGCTGGCCGCATCTGTTTGGTCAGCCGCCAAAGATCATCATTGTCAAAGTTTGAACCGTCTTCTTTAATGCATGGATATCCTTTAATGATATCCTCTGCTTCAAGGTCTAGAATCCAGGCCTTGGCTCGAATAAGGGCGGTTAATGCTCCTGCTCTCGCAGCGGCTCTTTTCAACTCAACAATACGCGCCGGTAACATGCTCAGCTTCTCAAGGGTCTCTTTAATCAACGTTGGCGCTAGTTTGTTATAAGCCGCTTTACTAATGGCTTGCTGAGATCCAGAGTATAGCTGCTCAACCAATGTATATGCCGCTTTGAGCTTCATCTGCATATCTGCACCAAGATGGGTGATCCGAGTTCCTGCCAAAGATTTTAACAACATTTTGGTCAGTTTTAAGATTCACTGACAGGTGCAACATACATAAGCAGATACTTACCAAAGATAGCAAAGGTCATAGCATTAATTTGGCGCTTCAAACCGGCTAGTTCTTCAACCACCGGTTTCAGGGCTTCCTCAGCATCTATAGCTCTTTTGGTCAAACCTGCTTTTTCGGTTTCCCATTCAGCACGATCTTGATTAAAGGATTCTTTCAATTTTTCCATTCCGGCCAGGGCCTGCGTTAGCTCCTCTTTAGCTTTTGCAGCTTCGGCTTGTTGAGACTTCACATTTTCTTGCAAGTCAGAGTTTTGGGCATCTTTGCTTCTCAGTTCAGCCTGCAACATTGAAGGTATATTCAACAAAACAACATATTTATGCACTAAGTATAAAGCATATAACAAGTTATCCACTTCATACTTGGGGGCTAATGCCTATTTGCTCTCAAATACTACCCTGTATGCATGTCTCCAGAACAATGCAAGCATTATCCTTAACACTTGGAGGCTAATGTACGTTTGTTCTAAACTGGCGGTGTGGATTAAAAACCGGATTAACTTGCCAAGTTAAATAGGCCTTTGGGGGCTATCCAGTAGAACGTTATCTAATTTTTCAAACGTGAGTCTTATCTATGATTGAGGACACGCCTTGGCAAGGATCAATGATGGGATGCTTAAAGTGTTACAAAGACCCGGTTTATGATTGACAATCATAAAATGGCTCTTGGCGGCTACATGGAATAGTATTTCAGCTATAAATCAATGTGCAAGGGAGAAGCATTTACCTCATATCGTTCTTTCATCAAATTCACCAAACCGGCTTCATAATCCCGGTTTGAGTGCAGACGGTTCAAGAAGCCGGAATGAAGCTCATCAGTGTTAAGATGAGCATAGTTTGATAAGTCGCTGCTCCATGTACCTTTATCCCTGGCAATTTGCTCTTCTTTGGCACTATGCTGAGCCAAAATGACGGGATGACCAGGAGAGCTGTGGCCTGCTCCAGTAATAATAACGTCGTCACCTTGGCCTTCAGGATTTTTGGTGGATGATAATGGAATTTCAGTGTCTTTCATTGGATTAGCCCGGTTTGGTTCTGCCGGTTCAGTATCAGGGGCGGCAGGCTCAGCATCTGTTGGTTCGTCAGTATGTTGGCCGTCAAGGGGCGGATCATCAAAAGTTGTTTCAGGATGGAGGCCTTCCGGTTCACCAGTCTGCTCCGGTTCACCTCTGGGTTCTTCTTCTTCGGCAAAAGGGTCTTCTGGCGGATTGTTCACCCGAGCTTTCTTGCTGGGTCTGGCTTTGGCCCTGCAAACAGAATAAAAAAGGATTAATATCCTGTTCAAAAGATGTAGGGCGCATTGAATGGAATGGTTTTTCATCACTCACCCGGCCACAGTTTTCAAAGGGGGGAGTTGAGTTCTTGTTGATTCACCAGAAGAGGAAGGAGGTGTCACCTGATAATTTGAATCGGACGGATTAAGAGGCTGTCTGAAATAACCTGCCTTGGGGTAAGAATGGTCAGAAGTAGGAGAGACCTCAGACCGGCGCTTCCGAATCGGACTATCGGGTAAACCGGTAGAGGTGACCTGTTGGCCACTGTGCCGGGTTATCCGACGAGCTTCATGTTGTTGAGTCTTCAAAATAAATGTTGGATCCAAGTGAGTAAGAGGATGAGAAAAGCTTACTTTTCGGATTGTTTGGTGAGTTTTTTGTGTTGGCACAGAGTCTGAACCGGAGGAAAGGGTAATTACCTCTACGTCCTCAGCCTGACTAGCTTCTGCCTGCTCCTAAGGAAGATCATTGTTAACAAGATGCATAAAAAGAGAGCCAAGTGAGTCAAGTTCTACCTCAACTTCTGGGTCATCAGTATCATCATCAAGTTCCAAAGTAATCCGGTCAGCCATTTTCCGCTTTGACGTCCGTTTTACGGCTTTGGTCTTCGGGCGGGTTGGTTTGACCACTTTATCTCCAGTTGGCTTTGCCGCTTTCTCTATGGATTTCCGTTTCCAGAAAGGGTCATCACCCTATACATATAAAGAAGAAGGGTTACAGCTTGTATAAGTCAAAGATATTAGAGATGAAGAGGAAGTGTAATGCTTACAGCAGGCGGTTTGTTCTTGGTGTAGAAGGGATTCAGACCGGTTTGACTACAGACCAGTTCCGATTCATTCAGAATTTTCTTTACCCCTTCAGTAACTTCTTCCTCAGATAATTGGATGTTGCAGTGGCGTTGAGGATCGTCAACTTCATCGGTATATTCGCACATTAAACCAGGATGCCAGCTTAGCGGCAAGATACTCCAGGATATCCAACAGCGCACAAAATCCACACATGTTAAACCGTTTGCCATAAAGGCCTAGAGCTTGGCGATTTGAGGAGCGTATTTTGCCCTTTCTGAAGAGCTCGGGCGTTGTGGCATTGGGTGAGTATTGGATAATCTATGATCACGGAAGCCAGGGAGGGGATTTTCATCCTCAGGTGAAGTATCTCTGCAATAGAGCCATGTTTGGTTCCATTCCTTTGGGTGGCTATGATGTTTGGCATGAGGAAATTCCACTTCTTTCCGCTTTTGAATCGAGACACCACCAAGTTCTGTGTTCGGGCCATTCACAAACTCCGTGCGCCGGTTTAAGTGAAAGAAATCCCGGAACAGTTCTGCAGTTGGTTCTTCTTGTAAATAGACTTCACAAAAGACTTGGAAATTGCATAAGTTGGAGACTAAGTTGGGACCAATATCTTGTGGATGCAGTTGGAAGCTGGCAAGCACATCTCGATAAAATTTTGACCCTGGCGGTTTGAAACCACAGCCTATTTGGTCAACAAAGATTACCACTTCGCCTTGTCTTGGGGTTGGAGGATTCTCAGTTCCTGGAACTCGCCATTTGATCTCAGTTTTCTTAGGCAGAGAGCCGATGCTAACCATCTCATTCAATTGAGCCTCAGTAACCCGGGAACGAGCCTAGTTGCAGGCAGTGAATTGTTTGGCCATTGCAAAGCGAACAAACTGAAAATGAAAGGCCGGTTTATAAATTATGCATGATTATACACAAGAGACAAGGGAGTAAGAAACATACTGATATGATAAATGGTACAACCCGGAGACTAGTATAATGAGAAAGAAAGGTAATGCTAGCGCAGGATTGATCAGACATTGTTAAACTGGACCATAATTATGGAGGTAACATGCTCTTCCGGTTTATCAGAGGGCTATTGGCACAGACTATTTATACAATGATAAACCGCTTATATTGGTGCGAAGAGAAACGGATCACACAGGAACATAGAAACAGATCTCACAGTGATGTATAAAACTTTTGGATCTAAAGATAAGACAGGAAAGCAAAAATAATTGGATCTTGAAGGGGTGCAGAACTGAAGCAATTTTTGACAGATTTGATCAGTTCTTTGTGCATAAGGATTTGTGATGACCATGGTAGGTAAGCTACGGCAAGAGATGCATCAAGCATGAAGTGTCCATCTATTAAAGGAAGAACAGGGAAGAATAGCACTGATGAACTTCGGAAGAACTGCGAAGAATGTCGAAACCCTAGAACAGATCTATGGTGGAAAAAGCAGAGAACTTACCGGAGCTGGTGAGGAAGTGGAAGGGCGCCGTAGTTTTCTGGCGCGTTCAGGGCGATGCAGCGGCCAAGGTCGGAGCAGAGATGACGGTCGACGGTGGCGGCGGAGTTCCAGAGGCTGAGCGGCGCGAGGAAGACGACGCAAAGAGGCACGGGGGGAAAACAGTGAAAATGACCCCTCGGTCCTATTTATAAGGCGAAGTGAAAAAATGGCAAGTACGGGAATTGAGGAGCCCAAAAAATGGATAAGTTAATAAAGGTGTCGCCTCGATGACTGGATATATATTAAATGAAAGAAATATCCAACATCAACGGATGGATGACGTCCGGACGGTTTATTGTAATTTTGAAGTATGACGTCACGGCGGGTTACAGTCTATAAATGTAAACCGGCCTAGTCATGTAACTTGTATAGTAAGATAGAAAGAGAGAGGCCGAACCGGATACGTTTATAAACCGGTTTCGGGACTCTCTAGCCCGGCGGGCGTCAACCTATGTATATAAAGGGACGACCCGGCCATGGTTTAGGGACAACAACAACTCGAGAGCCAGACAAAGCGGATTCGCTCCCTGGCCTTCGAGACCGTAGCAATACCGATCACAACTAGACGTAGGCTTTTACCTTCATCGAAGGGGCCGAACTAGTATAAACTCCCGTGTCCCCCTGTCCGGTTTAACCCCTTTAAGCTAACCCGTTGCGATGGCTCCACGACTAAGTCCTTTCACGAGGACATCTGCCGTGACAAACCCACGACACAACCCCTCTCTCCCCGCCGTCGAATCCCTCCTCTAGCCCCCCTGGCCACCGCGGCCGAAGCTCGCTGCCGTCGTTGCAGGTCACCGAACTCGCGTCCGAGCACAAACACAAGCTCGCGGATCTCCCAGGAGCCCGCCCGGCCTATCAGCTCGCTCGCTCGCCCAGCGTAGCCCCGCGCCCGTGCTGGCCCGAACTCCGGCCACCACTGCGAGCTTGCCTCCGGTGAGCTCGGGCCACCTCAGCCCCTGCCGTTTGCACAGATGGATGCGGGCGAGTCCCAGCTCCGCGTAGATGCCCTCCGCCGGCCATTTGGTCGCCGGAGGAGGAATCCCAAGCCCCTCTGCCGTCTCTAGCCTTGCCGGCGACGAGCGCCGGGTCAACTCCGGCGAGTTTGATCCGGGTTGACCCTGGTTGACTTCCTCCTGAGTCACTAACAGGTGGGCCCAGGCCCCTAATTAACCTGGGTTTAGGATTAGTTTAGTGTTAACTAACTTTGTTAATTATCCTAGACAGTGACACGTGGGACCCACTGGTCAGATTTGACCAGAAACAGTCATGTTGACTTGCTGACGTCACACCGATGTCATGCTGACGTAGTAAATGATTTTCTGGTTTTTCTTATTCAGAAATGATTTAGAAATTCTAGAAAATAGTTAAAACTTCTAAAAATCATAAAAAATCAACCGTAACTCCAAATGAAATAATTTATATATGAACAATTATCAGAAAAATTCAATCTATCCATTTATGCTACTTTCATGCATGTTCAACCAACTTATACCCCCTATATAAGTGAAAACATGATAATGGCATTTTAAATACCCCTTATGGAGTTTGCATATGAACCCTTGGTTCATATGGACTTCATTTAAATTGTTCCTAGATGCATTAGTACAAATCCCAGCATATTGACATGTCATGATCATGCATCATATCGTGCATTGCATTGATTAATTGTTTCTATGTTGCCAGTGATTGTCCCCCCTCCCCCCCGATAGACGTGGTTCCGACGATGTGATCGATGACACCGATGAAGAACTATATTATCTTCAGAAGTGCCAGGCAAGCAAAACCCCCTTGTTCATTCCGATACAAACCCATTCTCTCTCTCCTACTCTCTTTTACTGCATTAGGACAACAACGTTTCAACTGTTACATGCTGCGGTAGCTGAACCCCTTTCCTCTGCATGACCTATCATTGCCACAGTAAATAGATGAAACCCACTAGCATGAGTAGGAGTTGTTTGAGCCTTGATGTGCGTACTCATTCATGTTTGTCTGTCATGCCTGCTATTGCATAGAGTTGATTTAGGTCTGATTCATCAGGGATGAATTGGAATGTGGTGAACATGTCCTACTGTTGAGAGCTAAGTGTGTGAACACGATTTGGTAAAGGTAGCGGTGAGAGGCCATGTAGGAGTACATGGTGGGTTGTCTCATTGCAGCCATCCTTAGGAACTGAGTTCTGTGTCTGTGATCCATGAACAGTTACTACCACACATTGGGTTCCGGTAACTCGACCCCTCTCGGCTTATTAATCAACTTGATCTCTGTCCAGGAGTTGCAACTAGTTTCTAGTGTTTGTAGGTAGTGTTAGTAGTCTACCAAGTGGCACCCGGTACAGGTGGGCTTGGGACAGACTAGGCACAGTGGCACGGTGTACCAAGTGGCACCCGGATGGTGGGCTTGGGAACCCTGCACACATCGTTTGGGGCCGTGAGAGACATCTCGGCCGGATCTCCTTGCGGATGGAACCCGAATAGGTGATAAACACGGACTAGAGACTTGTTGGGTAGTCAGGTCATGGCCGACTCCCTCGCCCGGCTTCCGCTTGAAGGTTGCCGAGGTACATGACGTGTACAGGGCGATAAGTGGCGAGAGCATGTGTGAAGAAGCACACCCCTGCAGTGTTATCATTATCTATTCGAATAGACGGATTCCTCGGATATGGAAACTTGGACCCCTTGCATAGTTCATAGACAAATGAAAGTGGATACTCTAAAATGCGCAAGATAAGCATGAGTGCTATGGATGGCGTTCTCGTATGGAGACGGGAGCGGATCCATAGTGGAGTATTGATATGGTGAATATGTGGACTCGTGTGCGCCACCTCAAAAGAGTTACTTGCAGTCGTAGTTCAGGTTAGCCACTGAGTCAAAGCTGGCTTGCTGCAGTTAAACTCCACCACCCCCTTTATTGATACCGATGAATATGTAGATAGTTCTGATGTAAGTCTTGCTGTGTACATTTGTACTCACGTTTGCCTATTTTATGTTTTGCAGAGAGACGTCAGTCTCGCTAGTAGTTCCGTGTGGACTTCGACGTTTAGCTTGTTACCTCAGCTACGGTCTTGTGCCCTCGGCAGGATCTGGTAGATAGTCAGGCTTCTTAGCCTTTTTCATTTATAGATGTCTGTACTCAGACATGTTAAGCTTCCGCATGTGCTTGTTGCTTGTATGCTCTGAATGTTGGGTCATGAGACCCATGTTTTTAATATCTCGCTCCTTGGAGCCTAATGAATAAATACTTGAGTCGTAGAGTTATGTTGTGATGCCATGTTGTATTTACACATATCGAGCATATTGTGTGTATGATTGAAATGCTTGGTATGTGTGGGATCCGACAACCTAGTTTTTTATCCTTGGTAGCCTCTCTTATGGGGAAATGTAGTCTTGTGATTCCATGAGCCATAGTAGTCCGCTACATCCCGGTTCACCGGAGTCCTGCTAGCCCAGCACTACTGCTCCGGAACACTTGACTGGCCGGCATGTGATTCACTTCGTTCCTGTGTCTGTCCCTTCGGGGAAATGTCACGCGGTGACATCCGGAGTCCTGCCTAGCCTGCTATAGCCCGGTTCACCGGAGTCCTGTTAGCCCAGTGCTACAGCCCAGATTCGCACGCTGCTGACCAACATGCTCGATGTTGATTCATGTATGCCTATCCCCGTAAGTTAGTGCTACTTTGGGTTCACGACTAGTCATGTCGGCCCGGGTTCCCTGTCATATGGATGCTAGCGACACTATCATATATGTGAGCGAAAAGGCGAAACGGTCCCAGGCGATGGTAAGGAGACACCCGTGGGAATACCGTGCGTGAGGCCGCAAAGTGATATGAGGTGTTACAGGCTAGATCGGTGTGACTTAGAATCGGGGTCGTGACAGCTTTGGTATTAGAGCCTGACTGCCTGTAGGATTACCAAGCCAAACTGGTCGAAGTCGTGTCTAGAAATGCTTTAGTTATATAAGGGAATTAATTGTGGATGGGGACGTAAGGCTCTTTTTACTCCTTATCCTCATGACCTTCTGATCCGAGTCATCTTGTCTTTTCTACGGGGTTAAGAACTAGGCTTCTCTTCTATCTCTCAGGATGACGTGTTACTAAACTGTAGTTGCCTAGGATTTTTGAGTTCAAGCCTCAGTTCAGTTCCTACTACTTCCATATGTTCATAGCTGGCCTCAGAACCATGATATTGTGATGTTGAGTGGTCATGCCACCATTTTTGCAGGATGTCTCAAATCATTTTGAGCATTTACAGCCGTTATGCTGTCCGAGTCATCCCAGGTTTCTAAATAGTCTGATGCACTTGCAAATTTTTCCTCCATGTTCCGTTGTATTTTGGGCCAGATTAAGCACACTAATTTGTGTGTTGAGGTACTCCGTTGCCTTGACGTGTGTGTTGGAGTTAGTATTATGACCCTAGGTGTCCTCGAGAATTTAGCAATGTTTTCGTATCCCCAGTGTGATGATTCTGGCCATCATTCTTGAAAGCATCCCGTGATGCCATTTAGTAGTAGGTATTCGACTCCTGTGTTCTTGACCCAAGTATCACGCTGTTCACTTCGAGTTGATATTGTTGCTAGTTCCTTTAGGATATTAGTAACCTTTGCGATAGTCCTCGAGGTCCGTGGTATTTCCTTCTTCCAAATACCATGAATCATTAAGGCAAAAGTTCTTTGAACAAAAAGATCACCATTAGAGTACTCCTGAGGAGTTCTCCATTCATAATTATGATTCTGCCAGCTCTACCTTTCTGCATGGGTTATCCAGAAGAAATATGTTGAACTCGTTCGACATACTAATCTATGCATCCACAACTCAGAAAGTTATATGTTCCTTTGAGTTGTCCCCCTTAAGTTATATTCTGACCTTCATCTATCAATTGATAGTCAAGAGTATGTGAGCATTCGTTCATTGGTGCCTGTTATTCTTGTGGTCCGTCGAGCCGTTCTATTTCAGAATGACTAGGAGAAACAAACTCCAGTACCTCATCCATATCTAGGATTGGGTCAAAGCAGTTGTATTCCGCAGATCAAAATGCCAATCCAGCTTTTGATTATGTTCGACCCTGAAGTATTGCCCTCTTAATGCTAGGAATGTCATGATAATTGCACAAACTCTTATAAATTCTTGTTGCAGTGATACTTCTTGCCATCATTGTTCATTCCTCGGTTTCCGTGTTATTGTAACCGGAATGCCGATAAGTGAATTGTGATGTGTGAAATCAATACTCCTAGCAACCCTTTGCTTGGTAGTTAATGGACATTAATATCATTCTTAGTGTGCTGATTATTGAATCATCACCCTAAGGTTGATCGTGCTACCTAGTCCTTATTTCCTGGTGCACTCTTTGATCAACGGGTTAGGATTTTGTGAAACCCTTGCTCTTTTGATCATATCGTCTTGCCTTGAAAAGCAAGATTGATCTCGAGCTTAGTATCACGTCGGTGGTTCGTGATTTTTCGAATATCTTCTCGGAAGTATTACCAGGTTGTCACCTGACCGCTATGTGGAGTTCGTGATCAAGTTGGTTTCTTGGAAACCAGCCATTCTCCAAGAATCTGTGTCGGTTACCCCCCTGAGCTAGTTGGTTAAGCTAAACAATAACTTGGAGATTTGGAATATAAAAGCTTGGCAGCTTAGTTCATCTCAAGGGATATATTTGCGTGTGTTGAAGATAGATGATATCTTCATCGATTGGTCCTTGTGATCAGTTGTTGGACCTATTTTCATATCAAAACTTCGATTGGAGTATGGGCTATCATCAAATCAAATCAGAACCAACGATGTTCATAATGTTGTCTTACTCGTGGTTGATCCCTCGAGCATACGCCATTATATCTTTTGGGTCTGACCAATGCTATCATCTTGTTCACATAGTTGGGGGATTCCATATATATGGAAACATGGATGAATTGTTGTTGAGCCCATCGACAACATCCTTATCCTTTCCATGAGTTATGTTGAACATTAAGCTAGTGTTGGAAACTTTGGAAGCGTTGCCCTCGTGTCCCGTTCATGAGGTATATGTTTGGATGAAAGAAGATACTTCCCCTAATTCACGTGCACTTGATGCAAGTTGCCGCCATGAATTTGAGAAAGGTTTGTTTTGCTTCCTCTGGAACCATCCCAAGTCAATCATGCATATGTGCAAAGTATTTTGTGGTCTGGAGACTTGCAACCCTCATTCTATATGTATTCCTAGCACACCAAGCCACTGATTAAATTGTTCAAGGAGAAGGAGTTCCTTCTTAAGAGCATGCCCTATGCAAGGACTTTGATATCCTCGATGATGGTTCCCCACCTGAACTTGATAGTGTTTTATTATAAGACTACTATGTAGCCATTCTTGTCTTGGACAACGTGTTCACATGTGTGTAGCAGAACCAGCTCATGTTTTGGAGCTTACTATCGTAGTTCCTTTCCCAAGAATCTCGCAACATCGTCTTGTCGATTTGTGTTGCAAACTTTCATTTTCTTCTAGTCTCGGTGAATCTGGAATATCCTGTTACCAACTAGATCTGAATCTCAGGCAGATATGATGGTTGGAACGTCTTCCAAGAGCTATAATATTGGTCCCTCTATAACCCGGTAAAGTGGATGTTGTGGCTGACACACCCAGCCGGAAGACCTATTATTGTAGTATCTTGATTGAAGAAGTTGGCCACCTCCCCATAAGGATTTCGTAGGGATTACTCCAATAATTGTTCCTTATGGATTTTTGTGCTTCCGAAGTCCGACCTTTTACTTGATGTCTTAGGTACCAAACCATTTTAATAAATGGGTTGTGCTAGCACATCAAGGAGAACATTAGAAGCGGAGTGCTAAATGTCTCTCAATCGATTATCCAGTTTTTATCCCCTTGGCCTCGCTAAGGTGAAATCTAAGAAAGTGTTATCTTCCTTTGCATCTGCATCATCCATCACGGTGCTATGTTGTGTTGCCAGGATCCTTGACATGGATATTGGTAAAACCTTGATGAATATGGAGATGCTCAAGTTCTTGAGAGCACGCGCAAGCACTAGGTTTTACCGTTGGCGTTAACTAGGATTTGCTTCCAGTTTCCTCGGTTATGTTATAACCTTTTCAAACAGTGGACTCACTCTCGACTGTTGAGTTCTTCCCCAGTTACCAGAATCATTCCCAACATTCGCATTTTGTTCCCAGCTTGCACCTCAGTAGTTGTTGTTCAGGATCATCTTCAAAAGTGGACTTACCATGGGTCCCATCCATTTCCGATGATAAGAAAAATCATCCATTGCGTTGTCTTCAACAAGGGAGTACACATCATCCATTCTAGTCCGAGTATGTCATTCTTTTGAACTCCTTCAAATGATCGATTGTGATTACCTTAGGCTGGTATAAAGAGTTTCAATGATCTTTGTATCAAAAGTAATTATTTTTGCCACTTAAGGGAATAATTCTACGAGTCACCTTCCCCGAGGTATCACATTACGAAATCATGGCAAATATCTCCTTGCTACATTGAAATTCATGCTCCATCTTATTCGAGTGGGGAATTGTAGCCTGCCAAATTGAAACCTTGTCATTTGTTTCTTTCCTCCCCTCTCGATATGTGTTTTGTGTCTCAGCTCGAGAGATGTTCCCACGTCTCACCCCATAAGTTGATCGTGAGTTGTTCGATCTTCGAGAAGATCGATTCCTACAGAGTTTCTTCTGTCGTCATCATGTTGGATGAAGATCCAGAAGGCAGACAAGATCAATTTGAAGCAATGAATCAACATCTTCGATGAGGGCAATCGGATCATGAAGATCGTGTTAGCTTTATGACCCCTCTGTCTTCTTACCTCACGTCTTGAATCTCGAGACGAGATTCTTGTTTAGCGGGGGTGAGTTGTCACAGCCCTAGATCAGCCCCTGTTGTTCTTGCTTGATATTGTTGCACCATGTTTAAATTTTATTGAAAGTTGAATTGGGGAAACTGGAAAGCCTCAGAAGTCTTTTACAAAAATGATCAACATTAAAAATTGTCTCAAATAAACCCAAGAAAATGTTCCTGTCAAGCTATAAAAATATTAGCAAGAGGTAAAACTCAAACCAATATTTTTGGAGTCTCAGAAATATTTATTTTGGGCATTTGGAATTAATTCAATAACTATTTGAATTGGATTTATATTTATTATATATATAAATATATGTTCAATAATTCTGAAAATTGTTGTGTGGCTCTGTATAAGTCCACTTAGTTGACACAATTATTTTCATGAAGTTTAAAATTGATTTAGTATTTTTACTAAATCAGAAACAAATGTCAGAAAATAGAAAATAGAAATAAAAGGCAGAAAGCAGAGACTTTCCTGAGGCCCACTTACCTGGTGGCCTAGCAGTTTCGGCCCAGCCCACCAGGGGCATACCTGTCTTCAACCTCTGCCTACTAGGAGAGGCAAGGCCGAGCACGGCGCCCGCGCGGGCCGGCACACAGCTGCCTGCCTGGCCCTCCCTAGCGAGCGCGATTGTGGGGATCGCCACCCCGTGGCCATCTGGAACCCGCTGATCCCCTCCCCCCTCGCCCTCTCTCTCCCTCTCTCCCCCGAACACCCTCCCCCTCCTCTGTTCTCCTCACCGAACACTCCCGCCGCCGCCAATGAGCATCACCGCGGCCATCGCCTCTCCCTCGTCCCCTCGAGCAGCCCAGAAGCACCGTCGCGTCCTCCTCGTCCTCCCAATCAAGCTACAGGACGCCGGGAGGCCCTGCTTTATCGTCATCACGGTCATCTTCAACCTCGGGCACCCGAGCCCCTCGCCGTCGATTAGCGCCGTCAAGGATGTCCCCGAGCCCACTGACCTACTGCGCCGCCACCATGTGAGCTCCTGCTCCCAACCCCTCTCTCCCCGCCATCGAATCCCTCCTCTAGCCCCCCTAGCCACCGCGGCCAAAGCTCGCCGCCGCCGCGCCTGTCGCCGCCGTCAATGCGGGTCACCGAACTCGCGTCTGAGCACAAACACGAGCTCGCGGATCTCCCAGGAGCCCGCCCAGCCTATCGGCTCGCTCGCTCGCCCAGTGTAGCCCCGCGCCCGTGCTGGCCCGAACTCCGGCCACCGCTGCGAGCTTGCCTCCAGCGAGCTCGGGCCACCTCGGCCCCTGCCGTTTGCACAGATGGATGCGGGCGAGTCCCAACTCCGCGTAGATGCCCTCCGCCGGCCATTTGTTTGCCGGAGGAGGAATCCAGAGCCCCTCCTCCGTCTCTGGCCTTGCCGGCGACGAGCGCCGGGTCAACTCCGGCGAGTTTGACCCGGGTTGACCCTGGTTGACTTCCTCCTGAGTCACTAATAGGTGGGCCCAGGCCCCTAATTAATCTGGGTTTAGGATTAGTTTAGTGTTAACTAACTTTGTTAATTAGCCTAGACAATGACACGCGGGACCCACTGGTCAGATTTGACCAGGAACGGTCATGTTGACTTGCTGATGTCACACCAACGTCATGCTGACGTAGCAAATGATTTTCTGGTTTTTCTTATTCAGAAATGATTTAGAAATTCTAGAAAATATTTAAAACTTCTAAAAATCATAGAAAATCAACCGTAACTCCAAATGAAATAATTTATATATGAACAATTATCAGAAAAATTCAATCTATCCATTTATGCTACTTTCATGGATGTTCAACCAACTTATACCCCCTGTATAAGTGCAAACATGATAATGGCATTTTAAATACCCCTTATGGAGTTTGCATATGAACCCTTGGTTCATATGGACTTCATTTAAATTGTTCCTAGATGCATTAGTACAAATCACAGCATATTGACATGTCATGATCATGCATCATATCGTGCATTGCATTGATTATATTCTTTCTATGTTGCCGGTGATTGTCCCCCCCCCCTCCCGATAGACGTGGTTCCGACGATGTGATCGATGGCACCGATGAAGAACTATATTATCTTCAGAAGTGCCAGGCAAGCTAAACACCCTTGTTCATTCTGATACAAACCCTCTCTCTCTCTCTCTTGCTCTCTTTTAATGCATTAGGACAACAATGATTCAACTGTTACATTCTGCGGTAGCTGAACCCCTTTCCTCTGCATGACCTGTCTTTACCACAGTAAATAGATGAAACCCACTAGCATGAGTAGGAGTTGTTTGAGCCCTGATGTGCCTACTCATTCATGTTTGTCTGTCATGCCTGCTACTGCTTAGAGTTGATTCAGGTCTGATTCACCGGGGATGAATTGGAATATGGTGAACATGTCCTACTATTGAGAGCTAAGTGTGTGAACATGATTTGGTAAAGGTAGCGGTGAGAGGCCATGTAGGAGTACATGGTGGGTTGTCTCATTGCAGCCGTCCTTAGGAACTGAGTTCTGTGTTTGTGATCCATGAACAGTTACTACCACACATTGGGTTCCGGTAACTCGACCCCTCTCGGCTTATTAATCAACTCGATCTCTGTCCACACTAGTAGAAAACAAGGCTTTGGTCCAGGCCGGGTCAGCCCATTAGTCCTGGTTCAGTCCAGAACCGGGACCAATGGGGGCATTGGTCCCGGTTCGTGAGCCCAGGGGGGCGGCCGGGCCACGTGGGCCATTGGTCCCGGTTCATCTGGACCTTTTGGTCCCGGTTGGTGGGATGAACCGGGACCAATGGGCCTCGCTCCTGGCCCACAACCATTGGTCCCGGTTCGTGCCTCAACCGGGACTAAAGATTAGACCTTCAGTCCCGGTTTGAGGCACGAACCGGAACTAATGGGGTTGAGACCTTTAGTCCCGGTTCGTGCCACGAACCGATACTAAAGGTCCCATTTTCAAACTCTACCCCCACCCCCACCCCCACCCCCACCCCGTGGATCGCCTTTTCAGTTTTAAAAAAAATAAAAGAAAATGATGGAAATGTCAAAAAAATAAAAGAAAATAAGTTTCCCATGTGATATGTGGTCTAGTTGTTGGGAAAATTTGCAAATGTGAATTTTGACTTTATTTACAAAATCCCTCTGAAATTTGTAAAAATGGTCATAACTTTTGGATACTAACTCGGATGAAAAAGTTTTTTATATGAAAAATCATCTACTCGAAAAGTTACATCCGAATTTAATCAGGGGAACCCCGTTAAACATTTCCAAAATCCTCAAAAACCTAATAGAAAAAAGTTACGGGCCTTTTAAGACCTAGAGTGAAAAAAATCGAAAAAAATTCAAACAGTGGGCAAACTGTGGTCAAACAATGGTCAAACTAATTATTCTAGAATATTAGTGTTACTAAATAATTATTTCCGTTATTTCAATTTTGGTCAAATCTGGTCAAACTGTGGTCAAACTGTGGTCAAACAATGGTCAAACTAATTATTCAAGAAATATTAGTGTTACTAAATAATTATTGTTTTTTAAAACAATAGTTTCAAAATAAAACTATGAAATGTGTCACTTCATGCTCAAGCAAAATTCCTGAAGGTTAATAGGATCGACATCTTAGTATTGTCAGGAAAACAACAAGTGCAGACTTGGAGCGAGGGAGGATAGAACCCGGAAGTTAAGCGTGCTCAGGCTGGGGGAGTGGGAGGATGGGTTACTATTCGGGAAGTTAGATGATTTGGAATGATGAGGGGTGATTAGAGGATAAATTGAGAAGTGATGAGGGGTGGTGATTACAGACTAGAGGTTAAAATAATTCAAAAATTTGAAAATAAAAAAAAATCAAAAAAATTTCAAAAAAAAAATCATAAAATTTCCTTTAGTCCCGGTTGGTGTTACCAACCGGGACTAAAGGTGGAGCTCCATGTGGCCGCGCCCTTTAGTCCCGGTTCTGGATTGAACCGGGACTAAAGGGATAGGCATTAGTACCGACCCTTTAGTCCCGGTTCCAGAACCGGGACTAAAGGCCCTTATGAACCGGGACAACAAGCCCTTTTTCTACCAGTGCCAGGAATTGCAACTAGTTGCTGGTGTTTGTAGGTAGTGTTAGTACTCTACCAAGTGGCACCCGGTACAGGTGGGCTTGGGACAGACTAGGCACAGTGGCACGGTGTACCAAGTGGCACCCGGATAGTGGGCTTGGGAACCCTGCACACATCGTTTGGGGCCGTGAGCGACACCCCGTCCGGATCTCCTTGCGGATGGAACCCGAATAGGCGATACACCTGGACTAGAGACTTGTTGGTTAGTCAGGTCGTGGCCGACTCCCTCGCCCGGTTTCCGCATGAAGGTTGCCGAGGTACATGACGTGTACATGGCGATAAGTGGCGAGAGCGTGTGTGAAGAAGTACACCCCTACAGGGTTATCATTATCTATTTGAATAGCCGGATTCCTCGGATATGGAAACTTGGACCCCTTGCATAGTTCATAGACAAGTGAAAGTGGATACTCTAAAATGCGTAAGATAAGCGTGAGTGCTATGGATGGCGTTCTCGTATGGAGATGGGAGCGGATCCATAGTGGAGTATTGATATGGTGAATATGTGGACTCGTGTGCGCCACCTCAAAAGAGTTACTTGCAGTTGTAGTTCAGGTTAGCCACTGAGTCAAAGCTGGCTCGCTGCAGTTAAACTCCACCAACCCCTTTATTGATACCGATGCATATGTAGATAGTTCTGATGTAAGTCTTGCTAGGTACATTTGTACTCACGTTTGCCTATTTTATGTTTTGCGGAGAGACGTCAGTCTTGCTAGTAGTTCTGTGCGGACTTCGACGTTTAGCTTGTTACCTCAGCTACGGTCTTGTGCCCTCGGCAGGATCTGGAAGATAGTCAGGCTTCTCAGCCTTTTTCATTTATAGATGTCTGTACTCAGACATGTTAAGCTTCCGCATGTGCTTGTTGCTTGTATGCTCTAAATGTTGGGTCATGAGACCCATGTTTGTAATATCTCGCTCCTTGGAGCCTAATGAATAAATACTTGAGTCGTAGAGTTATGTTGTGATGCCATGTTGTATTTACACATATCGAGCATATTGTGTGTATGATTGAAATTCTTGGTATGTGTGGGATCCGACAACCTATTTGTTTATCCTTGGTAGCCTCTCATATGGGGAAATGTAGTAGTAGTCCGCTACAGCCCGGTTCACCGGAGTCCTGCTGGCCCAACACTACTGCTCCGGAACACTTGACTGGCCGGCATGTCATTCAGTTCGTTCCTGTGTCTGTCCCTTCGGGGAAATGTCATGCGGTGACATCCGGAGTCCTGCCTAGCCTGCTACAACCCGGTTCACTAGAGTCCTGTTAGCCCAGTGCTACAGCCCGGATTCGCACGCTGCTGACCGACATGCTCGATGTTGATTCATGTATGCCTGTCCCCATAAGTTAGTGGCACTTTGGGTTCACGACTAGTCATGTCGGCCCGGGTTCCCTGTCATATTGATGCTAGCGACACTATCATATACGTGAGCCAAAAGGTGCAAACGGTCCCGGGCCATGGTAAGGCGACACCCGTGGGAATACCGTGCGTGAGGCCGCAAAGTGATATGATGTGTTACAGTCTAGATCGATGTGACTTACAATCGGGGTCCTGACAAAATGATAGAAAATATTTTTAAAGTGAACTGGCATAACATTCACAAGTTAGTGCACATAGAATTATCATACTAAATTGGTAAGTGTGTTATGCATAGTATAATAGCTTCAAATTGCTTAGATAGCAAATTGATCATAACACATTTGTGATGAACATGAAATAGAAACAGGTTAATCAATGAGGTTGAACTAGAATACAATAACTACATACTTAGTTTGCATTTAGCACATGTTATTGTAGAGTAATTCCATCCGAATATGATACAAAATAATGTAAAAAAATTGTCTCTTATTTTCATGTGTAAAAAGCATTTACATGTTTCCCATTAGATATGTTTAGTGGCAGGAGATGCAATGTTTGTTTCAAACTAAAAATTACAACGCAACACAAGAAGATTATGATAGACCACATGAGACAGTTTCAACCACACCAACTAATGGTGAAAAGAAGAGTTTGCTAGCCTGCTGAGAGCTAGGTTGGACTAAATGCCTGCCTGTCTTTTGGAGGTTTCAACTGTTGTTGGGTCATGCACGCAGGTTCTAGACGACAAACCACCACGAGATCGGCATACCCTTCATCTGGAAGTAGTTCGAGATCTCCTTGAGCCATGAATACCGTGCGACAACTACACCTAATTACTAGAGTATATTTGAATCAGTGCACAGAAGTAAGCATCCAGATGTTCTTCACACACTGAATTCAAGGTTTGGAGCGGATTGCATCGGTGGAAGAAAAAACTCACCAATTGAATATTGGAATGGGGACTCGCTTAGTGAAGGGTCAGTTCAGGGTCTATTGGAGCTGAACCATGGGTTACCGAAGCGGCAATCCTTGAGTCAGTGCAGGGTCTATCGCTCCTCCAGTCGATGTTGACCGCTCCACGCATAGCAGATACCCAACAAAAATCATGTTAGCATTTATAGGATACCATAATATAAAGCACAATATAACGAAATGCTAGTACTAATAAAAGATAGAAAATATCTTCTAAAGTGAAGTGGCATAACATTGTCAACTTAATGGGCGTAGAATTATGATACTAAATGGTAAGTGTGTTATACATAGAATAATAGCTCCAAATTGCTTCCATTGCAGATTGAGCACAACACGTTTGTGCTGAACATGAAATAGAAACGGGTAAATCATATCGGTTGATATAGAGTACAATAACTACATACTTAGTTTGCGTTGAGCGCATCTTATTGTAGAGTAATTCCGGACGAATATGATGCAAAAGAATGTACAAAAATGGTGCCTTATTTTCATGTGTGAAAAACATTTATATGTTTCCTATTAGATATGTTTGGTGGCAGGAGATGCAATGATTGTTTCGCACTAAAAATTTCAACGCAAGACAAGAAGATTATGACCGACCACATGAGATAGTTTCAACCACAACAACTAATGGTGAAAAGAACAGATTGCTAGCCTACTGAGAGCTAGCTTGGACTAATGGACTTCCTGCCTGCCTTTCGGAGGTTACAACTGTTGTTATCTACAGCAACAAGCTAGATGCAGTGGAATGGGTAACAACAGTTGTTGAATCATGGAAGAAGGTTCTAGACAATGAACCGCCGCGACATCGGCATGCCCTTCATTTGCAAGTTGTTCGTGATCTCCTTGAGCCATGAATAGCACGTGAGAACTACACCCGAAACAAGACGAAATTTCGATCAGTGAGCAGAAGTAAGCATCCAGATGTTCTTCACGAACTGATTTCAAGATTGGGAGCGGATTGTGTTGGTGGAAGAAAAACTCACTAGTTGTATTTTGGAATGGGGACTCCCTCAGTCAGGCGTCCGCTGAACCATCGGTTATTGGAGAGGCAATCCTCAAGTCAATGCATGGTCTATCGTTCTTCCAGTCGATGTCGACAGCTCCAGGAAGAACAGATACCCGATAAAATCATGTTATGAATTTATAAGATACCATAATATAAATCACAATAGAAAAAATGCTACCACTTACAAACGAGAGCAAATATCTTCTAAACTGAACTGGCATAACATTTTCAAGTTAATGCACATAGAATTATCGTACTAAATTGGTATGTGTGTTGTACCTAGTATAATAGCTCCAAATTGCTTCTATTTTAGATTGAGCACAACACATTTGTGATGGACACAAAATAGAAGCGGGTTAATCATAACAGTTGAACTAGAATACGGTAACTACGTATTTAGTTTGCATTCAGCGCATCTTATTGGAAAGTAATTCTGGCCGAATATGATACAATAGATTGTACAAAAACTATGCCTTATTTCATGTGTGAAAAACATTTACGTGTTTCCTATTAGATATGTTTAGTGGCAGGAGATGCAATGATTGTTTCACACTAAAAACACTGCAACGCAAGACAAGAAAATAATGACCGACCACATGAGATAGTTTCAACTGCAAGAACTAATGGTGAAAAGAAGAGTTTGCCAGCCTGCCAAGATCTGGGTTGAACTAACTGACTACCTGCCTGCCTTTCGGAGGTTACAACTTTTGTTATCTACATCGACAAGCTAGATGGAGCGGAACGCCATTCAATTGGGTAACAACTGTTGTTGGATCATGCATGCAGGTTCTAGACGACGAACCGTCGTGACATCAGCATGCCATTCTTCTGGAAGTTGTCTGAGATCTCCTTGAGCCATGAATACCACGCAAGAAGTCCACTTGAGACAATAGGACAATTTGATTAGTGAGCAGAAGTAAGCATCTAGATGTTCTTCACAAACGTAATTCAAGATTGGGAGTGGATTGCGTCGGTGGAAGAAAAAAACTCAACAACTTTATTTTGGAATGGGTACTCCCTCAGTCATGGCGGACGTTGAACCATTGGTTGCTTGAGCGGCAATCCTCGAGTCGGCGCATGGTTTATCGCTCCTCCAGTCGATGTGTCGACAGCTCCAGGCTGAGCAGATACCCGATAAAAATCAGGTTATGCCTTTATAAGATACCATAATATGAAGCGTAATAGAACAAAATGCTAGTACTTATAAACGATAGAAAAATATGTTCTAGACTAAACTGGCATAAGATTCTCAACTTAATGCACATAGAATTATCGTACTAAAATGGTAAGTGTGTTATACATAGTATAATAGCTCCAAATTGCTTAGAAAGCAGATGGAGCACAACACATTTGTGATTAACATGAAATAGAAACGGGTTAATCATATTGGTTAATCTAGAATACAATAACTGCGTAGTTAGTTTGCATTGAGCGTATCTTATTGTAGAGTAATTCCCGCCGAATATGGTATAAAAGAATGTACAAAAATCTTCCTTATTTTCATGTGTGAAAAACATTTACATGTTGTAACACCCACAATGCGGCTATATCTCCCACGTGTCGGGGCACGACTTAGAGGCATAGCCGCATGGTAGGCATGTTGCAGGAGGGGTACTCTTTACACATCCCATGTACTGAATAAGAAAGGGATAAGAGTCGGCTTGCAAATATGGAAAATTACATCCGGGGTGTTACACATGTTTCCTACTAGATAGGTTTACTGGTAGGAGATGCAATGATTGTTTCACACAAAAATTGCAACGCAAGACAAGAAGATTATAACCGACTACATGAGATAATATCAATTGCAACAACTAATGGTGAAGAGAAGAGTTTGCTAGCCTGCTGAGAACTAGGTTGGACTAAATTACTACCTGCTAGCCTTTCGGAGGTTACAAATGTTGTTATCTACAGCAACAAGCTAGAAGGAGCGGAATGCCATTCAGATGGGTAACAATTGTTGCTGGATTATGCATGTAGGTTCTAGATGACGAACCGCCGCGACATTGGCATGCCCTTCATCCGGAAGTTGTTCGAGATCTCCTTGATCCATGAATACCACACGACAACTACACCTGAAACAAGAGGACATATTGATCAGTGAGCAGAAGTAAGCATCCAGATGGTCTTCACAAACTGAATTCAAGATTTGGAACGGATTGCGTCGGTGGAAGAAAAAACACACCAACTGTATTTTGCAATGGGGACTCCCTAGGACATGGTGGCCGCTGAACAATCGGTTACCGGAGCGACAATCCTCTAATCAATGCACGGTCTATCGCTCCTCCAGTCGATGTTGACAGCTCAAGGTAGAGAAGATACCCGACAAAAATCATGTTATGCATTTATAAGCTACCATAATATAAAGCACAGTAGAACGAAAAGCTAGTACTTATAAATGATAGAAAATATCTTCTAAACTGAAATGGCATAACGTTCTCAAAATAATGCACATAGAATTATCGTGAGAAAATGGTAAGTGTGTTATACATAGTATAATAGCTCCAAATTACTTAGATTGCAGATTGAGAACAATTCATTTGTGATTAACATGAAAAAGAAATGGGTTAATCATATCGGTTGATCAAGAATACAATCACTACGTACTTGGTTTGTGTTGAGCAGGTCTTATTGTATAGTAATTCTGGTAGAATATGATACAAAAGAATGTACAAAAACTATGCCTTATTTTCATGTGTGAAAAACATTTACATTTCCTATTAGATATGTTTAATGGCAGGAGATGCAATGATTTTTTCACACTAAAAATTGTAGCACAAGACAAGAAGATTATGACCGGCCACATGATATAGTTTCAATCGCAACAACTAATGGTCAAAAGAAGAGTTTGCCGGCCTGCTGAGAACTAGGTTGGAATAACTGACTGCCTTCGTGCCTTTCAGAGGTCACAACTGTTCTTATCTTCAACAACAAGCTAGACAGAGTAGAACACATTTCAGATGGGTGAAAACTGTTGTTGGATCATGCATGCGGGTTCTAAATGACAAACCGCCGCGACATCGTCAAGCCCTCCATCTGGAAGTTGTTTGAGATCTCCTTGAGCTATGAATACCGCACGACATCTACACCTGAAACAAGAGGACATTTTGATGAGTGAGCACAAGTAACCATCCAGATGTTCTTCACAAACGTAATTCAAGATTGGGAGTGGATTGCGCCGGTGGAAGAAAAACTAAACAACTGTATTTTGCAATGGGGACTCCCTCAGTCATGGCGGCCGCTGAACAATCCGTTACCGGAGCGGCAATCCTCGAATCAGTGCACGGTCTATCGCTCCTCCAGTCGATGTCGGCATCTCTAGGCAGAGAAGATACCCGATAAAAATCATGTTATGCATTCATAAGATACCATAATATAAAGCACAATAGAACAAAATGCTAGTACTTATAAACGATAGAAAATATCTTCTAAACTGAAATGGCATAACATTCTCAAAATAATGCAATAGAATTATCGTGATAAAATGGTAAGTGTGTTATACATAGTATAATAGCTCCAAATTACTTAGATTGCAGATTGAGCACAACTCATTGGTGATGAACATGAAAAAGAAATGGGTTAATCATATCGGTTGATCTAGAATACAATCACTACGTACTTGGTCTTTCTTGAGCAATGGCCCGACCTAGATCATCAACGGGCTCATCCGATGCCTCTTCTTCAGCTTCTTCCCGCATTGCCGGCTCAGCTTCTTCCCGCATTACCGGCTCACCTTCTTCCCTCATTGTTGTATCATCATATTCAGGGAACCCATGGCCAGGATAGCTGTCGTCGTCCTCTTCTTCTTCATTGTCTTCCATCATAACCCCTCTTTCTCCATGCTTGGTCCAAACATTATAGTGGGGCATGAAACCGGACTCAAACAGGTGGACGTGAATGGTTCTTGACGTAGAGTAATTGCGACCATTCTTATAGTCAGCACATGGACAATGCATAAAACCATCCGCTCGCTTGTTTGCCTCAGCCGCAAGCAGAAAAGTACGCACGCCATTAATGAACTCGGGAGAGCATCGGTCATCGTACATCCATTGCCGGCTCATCTTCAATACACAGCACCGAAAACATCAAATTAATACAATACATAAAGTTCATACATAAAGTTCATGCATAAAGAGCATACAACATTTCAATGCAACAAACAAATAACTCTCTAGCTAAAGAATTTAAATGCAACAACAAATGCGATCAAGATCGCAACTAAGGTAACAATTGATCAAACAACATAATGATACCAAGCCTCACTATGAATGGCATATTTTCTAATCTTTCTAATCTTCAAGCGCATTTTCTCCATCTTAATCTTGTGATCAGCGACGACATCGGCAACATGCAACTCCAATTCCATCTTCTCCCCCTCAATTCTTTTCAAATTTTTCTTCAAATCCTCGTTTTCTCTTTCAACTAAATTTAACCTCTCAACAATAGGGTCGGTTGGAATTTCGGGTTCAACTACCTCCTACATAGAAATATCTATGTCAACTTGATGGGCATAATTTGTCATAAACACGAAATGCAATGGATAGTTCTAAAAGAGAATATACCACATCCGAATCATAACCTGGACGAGGGCCGACGGGGACGGATATCAAAACCATGGCACTATGCATAACAAACAACATATGGGTAAGATAATTATACGAGTAACTATATATCCAAATCACACAAACATTAAGTTTTTATATAAAACTTCATGAACAAGAGGCTCACCACAAGGTGGTGCTGGCGACGGGACGTTGCGAGCGATCGACGGTGGTTATGACGGAGATTTAGAAGGTACTAAGTAAACCACACCTACGTATGCAAAAAACTAAGTGTTATTTTTGACCTCGAATTGCATATAAATCAAATACTAGCACATATATATAATTCCTCCCAAATTACTAAACTCAAAAAGCAATCACTATATAAAGCATTGCACGAGCTAATCTAGCAATGAGAGATGAAAGGAAAGAGTTGCTAACCTTTGTGATCATTTGATTGGATGGGGGCCTTCAAATCTTGGGCAAAATGTGTGATGAGCTTGAGAGGAAGAGGGAAAAGAACAGAGAGGAGAGGGGAAAGGGGAAGAACAGAGCGAGCTCGGGTGGACGAAGGGTCTATGTAGGACGACCTTTAGTACCGGTTCGTGATACGACCCGGTACTAAAGGTGCTGGAGGGGCCCCGGACAGAAAACATCCTGCCACCACTCACTTTAGTAGCGGTTCGTGGCACGAACCGATGCTAAAGGTTCGCCACGAACCGGTACTAATGAGAGCGGCCCGGCTAGCCGTTGGAACCGGCACTAATGTACACATTAGTGCCGGCTCAAATTCAAACCGGCACTAATGTGCTTCACGTTTGACCCTTTTTCTACTAGTGAAAAACTATGCCTTATTTTCATGTGTGAAAAACATTTACATTTCCTATTAGATATGTTTAGTGGCAGGAGATGCAATGATTGTTTCACACTAAAAATTGCAACACAAGACAAGAAGATTATGACCGACTGTCGTGGAGTTGTCACGGCAGATGTCCGTAGTGTGAGGACTTAGTCGCGAGGCCAACGCATCTATGTGGTAGCTTGAGAGGGGTTGGGCGGAATCGAGAGAAGCAACATAAGACAAGGATTTAGACAGCTTGGGGCCCCGGGAAACATCATCCAGTAATAGCCCTACATGTTGTTTGTGGCTAGATCTCATTATGATCATGAAGAAGTCGTCGGTAAACCGACTCTCTATGTCTAGCCCTAGAGATTGTTTCTTCTTCCTTCCCCCTCTTTGGGGAGCCCTGCCCCTCCATATATATGTTGAAGGGGAGGGTTACATGACTAATCCTAGTAGGATTAGGATTGCTCTATTACAAGTGGAGTCCTAGTCTTGCTTCCTTGGTGGGAGAATATTCCTTATGCCTCTCCTCGTAAACCGGCCGACCATAACATGAGTCGGTCTTCTGGGCCTTGGGCCTAGTATTCTATCTGACCCGCCGTTAGGGCCATCCGTGAGTCGCCACTCCGGCGGGTTATCAATGAAAACGCTAAGTCCGACCGGGTTATACTTCCGATCGGTTTACGCCGCGGGGTATATCCCCGACATTAGCCCCCAAGTTTAGCTTGGATTTATCCATGGTAAACTTATGCTGCAAAATAAATACAAGAACAAATTTGACAAGTTGTGCTCTGGGTTAAGAATTCTCGTAAACCGGCACCTGATCATCCATAAGTCCTTGTCATTTCCTCCTTCTAGAAAATCCGAGTCAATAGACCAGCTTCATAATCAATTTGCTTGTAAAATAAATATTGTAAATAAAGAATCCATTTGAGTCGGCCTTCAATGCTCTGACTTGACAAAAATATTGGTCTTCAAATATTCAACTGATATTCAGCCGGCTTGAAAATGTAGCACTTGCCAAGCTATAATTTCCCAAATCGGCGGGTTATAAAAACTGATAATTCTGGGTCATGATTGTTGCCAACGCCGGTTCATGATTGTTGCCAACGCCGGTTCATGATTATTGATGCACCGCATTATGATTGTTGCAGACACCGGGTCCATCTAGTTTATTCAAAACTAAGAATTTGAAGATTTTTCTCCCTTATATCCATATTACCTGTAGCCCCCAAGTCTTGAGAAGAACAAAGTAATGGCTTACGACTTGCTTCAATATAAATATTGCCTCTTAAGAAGAAATCCATGTTGTTCATCCCAGTCACTTAGTAAAAATTGAATACTCCATATTATGTAGCCCCCAAGTGCCGGGTTGTCATGCTTGCAGCAACCTGGGACTTGTAATTGCCTGATGCTCACAAAACTTCAACCAGTGTAGCCCCCAAGGGCCGGGTCATTATGCAATAATGAGCAGGGACTTTATAAATATAATCATGCTTCATTGAAAATAACATCATATGATGTAACTCCACCATGGGTCCTGAACCCATGTCCACAAGGTTAAGAGCTTTATGTTTTACCAACTGAGCAGTGGGCCCTTGAATATAACGGATTAAGACTTGTGTACCTTGAATCACTGATAGGAGCAATTGGTAGCCCCCAAGGGCCGGCTCATTACAATGTGATGAGTCGGGTCTTCAATAAGGTGAGCAAATAATGACTTTACATTAGCCCCCAAGTGTCATGGTGCATGCTTGCAGCGACATGAGACTTGTATATTTAATGTAATCTTAACTTGAATAGTGTAGCCCCCAAGTGTCGGGTTGTAAGCCTGCAACGACTCGGGACTATTCTTTCAATTGTAGAATAAATTATATCTACTAGTCGTCAACCCGTGCACTTGCACGGGCTAGCATGTTGAATAAGTATATCGT
The DNA here is from genome assembly GCF_003073215.2 of Triticum urartu. Classification (NCBI taxonomy): domain Eukaryota; kingdom Viridiplantae; phylum Streptophyta; class Magnoliopsida; order Poales; family Poaceae; genus Triticum; species Triticum urartu. The sequence continues at coordinate 573,435,411 of NC_053022.1, read as the reverse complement.
GATGATTCATATACTATTTCAAAATAACACGTTATATTAGACCATTACATCTAAGCAAAGGAATGGAAAATATAATAAAATTACTTAGATCCTCCAAAATGTTTGCAGCTAAGAAGAGGAATGGCCAATATCAACAATTGATTATCAAAATATATAGTGCACTTCGGTAGAAACTTACTAATATTCTCTAAAGGGGTTCAGGCAAATACAATAGATCAAACTATGTACTTATGATTAGGTTTTAAGTCACATGTGCTTTTACAATGGAACTTCTTAATTCTAACATTCTAATATTTATAGTTTTATTTCTTTGATCCAGTACTCAACTTGACACGTGACAACCTATAAAAGGTCATGTTTGACCAAGTGTTTACAGAAAAATATGAAGATAAACAATATCAATATATTCATCAGTAGATATATTTTCATAATATATTTATTCAATATTGTAGTTGCTTATATTTTCATAGAGTAATTTTAACATGCTCTCTCATATCCCCTCTTTTCACATGGGAGGTAAGAAGGTAAAAGTAAATCAGACCACTACATAATCAAATCAATGGTTCGGATCTAGTATGTACTCTTATCTCTCGTGTCAAAAGGGGAGGTAAGAGGGACAATGCTAAAATTTTCTATTTTCATAAAATACTTGGTCAAACATCAAAACAGTTGACTTTTAAATGAGTTCATATGCTATCTTTTGAGACCGAGGGAGGATGTAGAAATAGAGACCCATGCATGCATGCTTCAATTTCAATCATTTGTAATGTGAGCCGATTATCATAATATTTAAGTGACATAGTAGGTATATGAAACAACCATCCATGATCTACTACTGAATGGTCCATGAGCCACATGTTCCCAGATATAAATTTGCAAGTTATTACATTTAACTGACAAAACGGGAATACAAAATAACAATACACCATCCAGTATTGAACTGGCCAAGATCCCTAATATAAATTTGGAAGTTGTTAATAATATATGTATATTAATATCATATACCTTGTTTCTTCTGAATCTGCTTTATTGCATGAAAATGCTATAGAATTTAATATTTGCAAGCATGAGGTGGCATGTGCCAGCTTAAAATACATGATCTGAAACATGACTCAGATATGAGAACGCCATATAGGTTCTACTTCTAATCAATTAATCCATTTAGATCACTTAACAAATGATCAACCACATCGAGTATTATGGAGGGAAAGAGAAAGATCTGATGGACAACGTGGTTGTCTTTAAGAAGCACGAAAAAAAAGATACCATCAGATCTTAGGTAACCATCTCCTTATCCCACGAGCAGGCCTTTGCTCCTTCCTCCTGTATGTTCATGAAGCTCTCCTAGATCGCTACTTCTGTTGCAAGCTATCGAGAAGCCAAGGTTCTAGGGTTTTGGATATCCTTGCTTAGCTAGCATCTGTGCCTGACGATCTGCCGCCAGATCCTCCTTGCAGGGGCGCTTTTGACACCACACGTGTTTATGCCATCACCGGTGGATGGCGTCTTCTCTTCTATGTATGGATTATGCCTCTAGCCATACAGCGCCCGGCCTCCTAAAAGAGATTGCTTCATCCGGAGAAGACCATCTGTAGAAAAATATTCGACATAGTGTGAGGTATCCACTAACTGCCTGAAATATGTCAATCGCCATTATCATCCATAAATAACTACGTACATAATTTGTAAATATCTTGATGGTGACTGGTTACATGAGGTTTGTGCTACTATTTCCAGCAAGCGGCAATGATGAATCTCCATGTATGTAGGAAACAAATTTGTATTGAAACTGTCAAGGAAACATATAGGGGCACCAATGTATTAGATATAAATTTATGTAATTATAAGTTTGATTTTCATGAACTACTCCCTCCGTTCCAAAATAAGCGACTCAAGCCACCGAACCATCAGATCTCTGTAAGGCAGCAGTCAATGGAAGCTGCAGAAACCAATACATCTATAAGAAAAGTAGCATCTAAATGTATCATATAAAGGAATTGAGAAGAGCTCTTGTGAGAGAAAATGTCTGCATCATGGCCACAAACATGATTGGTCACAGCCAGTGGAGTCAATCTATTAGAGGAGCTTGTGTGTAGATATAGGACAGTAGATGGATACCTATAGAGTGTTACGATGGAAGCCTCGGGCTGGTAATGTGGAAATGGATGGTTTAGTCACAACGACATCTGTACATGTCATTTACATACAGAAAACAATATAGTGCTTACATGTATGTAGTAGTAACAGACTAAATTTAATCATGTTGTATGGTAGAAATCTGCAGAGTATTATTGTCATAGTGCTACATTATTTCAGCTTGGTATGAAACTGAAAGATCATTCAGTAACTTCTTTGGAACCCAAGCTAAAAGTTCAGGTCGCCTAGCCTTCTTTAGAGAAATAGCCCAATATAGGTTCCATATTAGTCATCAGTTTAGGTTCTGGATTAATCCACTATATATGCAAGAGGACATATAAAAGATGTACTGGATAATTTCAAATAAGTATACTTGAGTTTGTAAGTATTGCAAGAAAACAATGTAGAATCAGTCCAAAAACAAACATAAGAGCATGTGCATCGCACAGAGAAACAACAGATATATAGATTGCAGATATATAGATTGGTTTTCCCCAAAAAAATTGTGATCAATAAAGCGACCATCCTGAAATTGGATGTCGATAAAATCACTTGAAAATTTTAGATGAGGATTATACATCATATTTGCAATCTACTTAATTACAAATAGTATGGAGTGTTTAAGTTTGGTCACATGATAGTTTTTACGGTTCCTAGTCTGGAATACTGTCTTCAGAAGTAGATATAGTGCCATGCATGTACTGTAAGCATTTAGCTGCGCACAGTGGAACACATTAATCTGCCAATTTCGTAAAAACATAGTTAGCTGACAATATTGGATGATTATCAATGCACATAGCTCCCCATATCAAATACCGAATTCACTAAATGGGCATGCTGATATCATAGCTAAAAATATGTTAACAAAGCTAGCATCTCTAAAATCTGAACACTGTAATTGCAGAGAAAAGGTCATGCATAACAATCCTAGGGAATATGAATTTAATGATTATAATTGCCGGAAACTTTGGGATGATCAATGTTTAATACTACAAAAACATACATCTGGATCCTCTTTCGAGTACAATAAATGTACGTCTTGTGTGCATGTACTTGTATAACTAAATACGCCATACATTTAGTTTAATTTTTGCATGGGTAACAGTTTTAGAATCTTACTACTGATCTACCAATGAAAGATTATACACTGTATTAGAAATAATTTTGAGAAATTTGTTAAGTTTGTAGATGCAGTTTAAAAAAAACTTGCTGCATGGGTACCACTTTAGGCGATGCCGAGCTCCTAGCTGTTTCTCCTCCACTCCACAAAACATATAATCTGATAAAGAGAAAAGAAGTGTTGAAAGATAGACATGGAAAAGCTAGTTTTTCTTGATAAAACGTTAGTTTAATTTTTGCATGGGCAACAGTTTTAGAATCTTACTACTGATCTACCAAAAGATTATGCACTGTATTAATTTTGAGAAATTTGTTAAGTTTGTAAAACTTAAATGTAAGCATCCCGCTTTTAGGACTGAAAGACAGAATTGTATAATATATATACCATGGTACCATGCAGATAATCTAACAATTAGCGTTTACTCAAAAATCAAAAATCTCTCCATAGGAACGGTCAACTAACTGTTTTGACTAACAAAACGGGTAGCATTGGAAGACATCTGCGTAAAGCTTCTTATAAACAATGTACGTAAACGGGCTCATGGCTGGTTGATGTAGATGCAGTTTAACAAAAACTTGCTGCATGCGTGCCACTATAGGCAATGCCGAGCTCCTAGCTGGTTCTCCTCCACTCCCCAAAACATGTAATCTGATAAAGAGAAGTGCTGAAAGATAGACATGGAAAAAGCTAGTTTTTCTTGATAAAACGTTATGGATCAACTGACTTCTTAGGTCTAGGTCAGGAGATGAACTTGAATAGGGTTTGGAGTGTGAGTCAGGTAGTCGCATGCGTCAGCCAAGATGGAGCGGCGGCCTCAATCAAGATTAAAGGAACATGGTCACCGACAGCCTCGTAGGTTCTTGCACCGGTGAAGGTAATATACCCCGGGTTGCACTGGTTGCACACCACTGGCAGAGCGGCAGTAACGGCACGATGGCGCAAGTTGGATTGATTCCTTCCTGACGCGCTAGCACGTAGTTCCTCGATGAGATGCACACGTAGAAAGCATGATCAATTGAGCCGAAGCCTGAAGGTCCTGAACATGCACGTACACATCCTTCAGATCTAACCTGCACTTGAACTCTTAAATAATTCCATTAGATCGTGGCGAGAAAAGAGCAAGAACGCTGGCTCGATTGCCCTCAACATCCGGGATACAGCCTCCTAATCGAACGTGCACTTCAAATCGACCAAAAACCAAAACAAAAAATCTCATTAGATTGTGGGAGAGAAAAGAGGCGTTGGAGGAAAACTGACTCGATTGACCTGTAGATGCACGTATACAGTATCCTTATTCCTAAGAGATTGTCCACTTCAACTCTAACAAAGAAAAATCGATTACATTAGAATAGGCCATGGAGAGTCGGGGCAGTAGCGAGACGAAGGAGACGGAGGAGGAGCAAGAGCCAATGGGTAGAAGAGGTTCGGGGAGAGATGGAGAGAGGGAGACGGCCTCTTCCTTTGCATCTAATCTGTAGGTTTTCTTGTCTTTGAAGTACAATACGTATGTATGCCTTTATATTTTAGATCGCTACCTAGGAGCCGTGAATGAAGCAGACTCTCTTGACCGGATGCAATGCAAAACCGATTTGGGTGAGGGTTTTTTTTTGTCCCAGCAAGATTAACGTAAATAATATGTCGATAGATCATCACAGATTAACGGCTCCTAATTTCTAATTAACGTGGTAATTTTTAGGGAGTCTGTAATTAGTATAGGTATAGATAGATAGATAGATAGATAGATAGATAGATAGATAGATAGATAGATAGATAGATATAGATATAGATAGATAGATAGATAGATAGATAGATAGATAGATATTTTAGATCGCTACCTAGGAGCCGTAAATGAAGCAGAACCTCTTGACCGGATGCAATGCAAAACCGATTTGGGTGAGGGTTTTTTTTCTCCCAGCAAGATTAACGTAAATTATAGATCGATAGGTCTACACCGTAATAATTTGGTCCCATCACAGATTAACGGCTCCTAATTTCTAATTAACATGGTAATTTTTAGGGAGTCTGTAATTAGTATAGGTATAGATAGATAGATAGATAGATATAGATAGATTTATAAGATAATAGCCATTGCGCTTAAAGCGACTTTGAAAACCTCAATCATAATACTGGTTATTGATAACCATGAAAAATCAGCAATGTTTGGCTATTTGAAGATTTGAATAATATAATCCGGTTTTAAAACCTCAATCATTCAATATCATCATGAAAATCCAACCAATTTTGGCTATGAAAGATATGAATATCTTACCAGTTGATAAGTAAATCCAGAGTTTAAATACTCGGCGGCACTTGGCCGATGGGGACTTAATGCGCATTCATTGTAAGACGGAATTTTTATAACCCGACGCCTGATAGCTTTTGAGAAAATCCAAAATGGATAACCCTTTTGAAGCATCAATTAGGATGATGAGCTTGAATTTATATGTCATAATTCTCCAAATCCTGCACAAAAGTGTAAATAACATATGCCCTGGCGACTTAACATCGAAAGCCAGGGTCGGTAGCCACCCGAATGCATTCTTATCTTGCACACAAGTAGATCACAAGAATCCTTGGCGGTTTACCGCAGGGCGGGTCATAATGCCTATATAAATAGCCAGGGTTTATAACCAAAGCTGTAATTGAAGATAATCAAATATGACATAGATGATACCTGTGACATTGAATCACCTCGTTGGTTTAACCAATTCTTGTAGTGAGGGTGGTAAACCCAATCTTGGGTATTTGAGAACTCCTTCCTTAATTTGCCAAATTATAATAATAAACTGTACCGGGATATAATAAACACCGGATTTTCCTTATAACACTGGCGACTTGTTAGTCAAAACCAGACCGGGTTAATGAACATCGGTTTATAACTGATCATGTACTGACAACTTGTAGTTGAAAGCCAAGCCAGGTCAAGGACGCCGATTTATCAGCGGATATTATGAACCTCAACAAAGGCGAAAAAACTTGGCAAATAGAACTCAAAAAAGAACATGCGAGGCTTTTTACGAGCTGCCAGGCTCCAAATCGAGGCTTTTCAATGGCTGCCAGGCCACTGAATTAACCATTTCACAAAGCGTCTTAAGATGGACCTCAATCTTTAACCAATCACGTTTTAACTTTGACAAGTTCAGGGTCTATGAGATTGACTGTCAAACATTCGCGGGTCGTACCAGGTTTACCTGGGCGGAGTGACTTACTTAAAGAAGGCAGGTTAATCCGGGGTTTTAGGTGCGTACACATAGCTTCCAAGCCTGGCTTGATAGCCTATTACAAGGGTGCAGACTCTTAGTTCATTGCGAAGCAAAGAGCCCCCAAGTAACTTCCCTGGTGGCCTTACGCCGATCAAGAGGTGTAGCTATGGTTCGAATACGACCAAGCCCCCAAGTGATTTCCCTGGTGGCCTTACGCCGATCAAGAGGTGTGACTATGGTTCGAACATAGCCCCCAAGTGATATTATGAGTTATGATCAAGGGATACCCATGTTTGGGTTGTGCTGTGCGACAGACTCTCTTTGGCCCCTTATGATAATATTAGCTTGATAGCTGGATTACCGAAGTAACTAGAGTTGTGCTCTTATGTAATATTGGCTTGATAGCCGGATCAAGAGGGTAGTAACGCTATGTTCTTTTTGGTGAATACACCTATGTTTGAACAGGAAACCCCAAGTGATCAATAATATGATAAATCAATAAGGCAGGATACCCATGTTTGAACCGTGCATCACGGCAGCAACTTCTCTTTGGCAACCTTTAATTTTTCTGAGAACTCAAACTTGCGAGAGATGAATTCTTTGTGAACCGGAAACTTTTAAACATGATATTGAGAGTTTCAAAGCTTTGTAAGAGACAAATTTACCTTGAGCCGGATTTGAGAGCTTCAAAGCTTTGCGGGAGAGAGGTGCCTCTTGAACCGGATTTTATACCGGAATCTTTATTTTGAACCGGCAAAATTCTGACGGCCTTTAAATTTTCATCAATATGACGGTGGCCTCCGGAACTGGGTTATCATTCTCTCCAATGACCCGGAGTTCCCGAGTCATGTCATTGTAGCCCCTGAGTCTCAAGACGACTCGAGGAGTTGGCTTGAGATTCTCCATATTTAACCGTGATGTAAACCGGTATGAGTCATTCAACAACCAAGTAATATAACTTGTCCTGCATTGAAGAACTTGCAAGTCAGAGTAATTGCTCTTTTAAAGAAAGCAATATATAATATGAAAATACAATGGATGGATTTCACCTGATATGTTTAAGCCAGAAAATATCCACCGCGGAGTTGATGATCACCACGGTGAAACTGAAATCAATCACGGGCGAGTCGGCCATGCGAGCAGACACATGAACCGGCGGCAATGGCGGACAGACGAGTCGTCTGTGGCGTTGTAAGGTGGCACGGACGGGCGAGTCGGCTAGTGCGTTGATGTAAACCGGACCGTGATACACGTGTTCGCGAAGCTGCGCGGCATAGCCGAACGTGCCTCCACGGTATAATACCACCCCTTTTAGTTTTAATAGTCATCCTGATTCGCCCGGACCACGGATGAGTCGGCCGTGACATTGTAAAGAAGCGCGGACGGCGAGTCAAACGTGATGTTGTTTAACCAGTGCAGATGCACGAATCAGCCGCAGGCGCGGACGGATGTAATCCGAACACCGGGGCGGCGACTTGCACGTGTATCCGTCGAGCATCATAGCACGGACAAGCACTAGTGAAAAAGTGATGTTGACGCGGACCCCTTAGGTAACACCTTTTTATAGGTCCTGCGAAAATATTACAAGACCAAGTAATTGTTGTTGGATGATTTAACATATACTGATAAAATACATAGGAAAAACAACACCTCGTATTTTTGTTCAGACGACAGATGATCGTAGCATCCGTGAATCCCCTGTTACTCCCTCAACTGATCAAAACTTCATAGAAAATGCAGGTTTGTATGCCCGCGGTGGTGGTCTATTGACCCAGAACCGTAGAAGCACGTCTGCGATTTGGTTTCAGTGCGTCTCGAAATGAGGCGGCGGCTCGGCGAAGGCGGCGACTCAAGGACGCGCCGGTGAGGGCGACCGGCGGAGGGTGAGGCCGGCCACAGCGGGGGCGCGTCGGCGGAGGCTGGTGGCTCAGCGAGGCCGGATCGGGATGGCTCTCAGGTGGGCTTCAGCCGCGTCCGCGGCGAAGGCAAGAGGCGGGTCATGGTTGCGCCGGCGGCTCGTTTGACGGTGGTCGAGGAAGAGGCGCGAGGCGCGCGAGCAGCCAGCGTGGGCGGCTGAGCTCCACACCGGTGGTGGATCCAGGCGGTTCGTGGTGGAAGCGGAGTCGGCTCGGGCAGCTCGGCGGCAGGCTGAAAACCATGACGGAAGCGGAGTCCAGAAGATTGAGGCCGAGCGGAGGCGAGGGCTGTTGAGTAAATAGGCAATTTCTTGATTAAATTAATCCACGAGTAAATCACTAGCACGGCATTGACACAAATAAACACATACTGATATTCAGTCAAGCTAGCACATACTACGCTAATTGCAGAAAGATCTACGTATAACGCTAGCATGGTTAAAACAGAAAACAGTAGGAGTGGGATAAACGAGTTATACCCTCCAGTAGGCCATGCAGAGGCCGCGGCTTTGGTGGCGGCATTGGTGTCCTCGGTGGCCTTCTTGTCAGCTTCAGCTTTCTCGGCGGCGGCACTTTCGGCGTCGGTGGACATGGTGATGATGAAGGCGACGCGAACGTAGAGGAAGTAGACGATCGGAAGCGAGCAGTCGCGTAATCGCTGCCCAAAAACCTATTCGCCCCTCACCCCGTACGGGAACCAGAAGGGCGTGGTTTCGGAGACCTGCTCTCCCGTCGACCATGTACGCGGCGGACGGGATGGAGTCACCGGCAGCAGCAGCAGCAAGGGAACGGCGGTGGGCGTGCGCGTGGAGCAGATGTGATCTGTTCGTGGCGGCTAGGGTTAGGAGACACCGCACACTTATATAGATGCAGTCACGTGGAGAGACGTGGGCTCGACCCACGTCCGAGTCCGTGAAAGCCCACGATCCAACGTCTCCGATCGTGGCCCAGCTGTCAGAGAACTCTCCGTTAGTGACTGGCAAAAATAAGTGCGTAGATGTGAGCTCGGCTCGGCTCAATCCCGCAACCCGCGTCGCGTCGCGTCGTGACAAGGCGTGGCGTGGCGAGGCGGGCGGCGGAAGAGGAGTGCGCAAGGGCCTCTTCTCTTCTCAAGCTCCAATAGCATGTAGAAGAGAAACTCTTATAAACCACTCCAACTTTCCTTCCACTAGCGGGGTGGGACTAAACTTCCCACCACACCTAGTGCCATATAACCCACATGGGACCTTAGACATTTTTCAGAAATTGCTATATGGGCCTAGAGCCCATCTCAAATTTCAGCAATCCCCCACCAGATCTCGAGGGCCCATTGTGTCCTTTGTTCCAATTGCTGTTTCATATACCAGTGTGTCAGTGAAGACCTGTTAAGGTTGAACTTCACCTAGAGCAGGTACCTACACTCCTTCACAACTGAACAATGGACTATGCCTTGAATTGTCAGTTTGGTGTAAAGAAGTTTCACTACATGTCTTACTAGTACTAGGCTGCCGAAGGCTGACCCCTCGGGTGGAGCATATAAGTCACACTCCTGGCCTATTCATGAGCTTACTAGAGATCACCCCAATCTCATACACTGTGACCAGCAGTCGGGCTCACATAGGTGTGTTCCTCCAAAGATCTCTCTGTAGGATAGCATCTTGCTTACATAAGCTTTGGAACATATTAAGACAATAGTCATCCTACCATACAGTATCGAGAGTATTGCATCTCCAACGGAGTGGGTTAGTATAGTTACTCTCCTCAGTTCACCACTGGCTTGTTTTCCCAGGTCCTAATTCACGGGATCTCCGATCACATAGGTTGGGTTACTACCATGGCAACTCATGTGGGTCTCATACCCATCTCCCTCGATGCATTATCTATCACAACACGTCATAGCCCTTTCGTAAAGGGATCTGCCAGATTCTTAGCCGTATGGACATAGTCCAACGCTATCACTCGAGAGTTTCTTAATTTTCTGACAGCTTTTAATCTCATTCTTATGTGTTATTGGACTTCATGTTGTCCTTTGAACTCTTCACCTTGGAGATGACAGTCTGATTGTCACTGTTCATAAGGATAGCCGGAACCGGTTTATCAACCAATGGCAAGTCCATCAAAAGATCTCGAAGCCATCTCGCTTCAACACCAGATGTGTCTAATGCTGTTAATTCTGCTTCCATTGTCGATCTCGTTAAGATCGTTTGCTTGCAAGACTTCCAGGAAACAGCGCCACCTCCAAGAGTAAACATATACCCAGTTGTGGCCTTCATCTCATCAGCATCAGAGATCCAATTCGCATCACTATACCCTTCAAGTACCGACGGGTATCCCGTATAGTGAAGTCCATAGTCCATAGTACCTTTTAGATAGCGCATAACTCTCTCAACAGCATGCCAATCTACATCACCCGATTTGGAAACAAACTGGCTCAGTTTGCTCACAACAAACGCGATGTCAGGCCTCGTTGCGCTCGCTAGGTACATCAGTGAACCAATGATTTGAGAGTATCTCAATTGATCTTTAGCCATGCCTTTGGACTTTCGAATCAACGTGCTAGGATCATATGGTGTTTGAGATGGCGTGCAGTCCGAATATCCAAAACAGCTCAACACCTTCTCAACATAGTGGGATTGCAGAAGTGTAATTCCACCCTCATTATCTCTCAGTAGCTTGATGTTCAAGATAACATCAGCCCCACCAAGGTCTTTCATCTCAAAGTTCTGAGATAGAAACGATTTGACCTCCTCAATGACTTTGAGGTTTGTTCCGAATATCAGTATGTCATCAACATACAAGCACAGTATAACTCCTTCGCCGCCACCATGGCGATAGTATACACATTTGTCAGCCTCATTAACAACGAAACCAACAGATGTCAGAGTTCTATTAAACTTATCATGCCATTGCTTAGGTGCTTGTTTCAAGCCATATAAAGATTTTATCAACCTACACACCTCTCTTTCCTGACCATCTATCACAAAGCCATTAGGCTGTTGCATGTAGATTTCCTCCCTTAGCTCTCCATTTAGAAAATCCATCTGATGGACGAGAAGACCGTGCGAGGCTGCCAACGAGAGTAATAGTCGAATGGTGGTCAGTCTAGCCATAGGTGAATAAGTATCGAAGAAATCTTCCTCTTCTTGATGGTCATAGCCCTTGGCCACAAGCCTAGCCTTGTACTTTTCAATAGTACCATCAGGCCTAAGCTTCTTTTTGAACACCCACTTACACCCTAGTGGTTTGCAACCATAGGGACCATCAGTGATCTCCCATGTCCCGTTAGCCATGATGGAATCCATCTCGCTACGGACCGCATTCTTCCAGTAGTCAGCTTCTGGAGAGGCATACGCTTCTGAAATAGAAGTGGGAGTATCATCCACGAGGTACATGAAGAAATCAGCACCAAAGGTCTTTGCAGTCCTTTGTCTCTTGCCCCTGCCAAGGGTTTCGTCGTCATCCTCCTCAGGATTTCCATAATGTGTTTGTTCATAATATTCCATAGGAATGGCAGGTTCAGGAGTCTCCACAGATTCCTGTCTAGAAGTGCTTTGCATATCTCTCATAGGAAAAATATCCTCGAAGAATGTAGCATCCTTAGACTCCATAATCGTACCGACCTTCTGGTCAGGTACCTCAGATTTCACTACTAGAAACCTATAGCCAACGCTGTTCTTAGCGTAACCCAAATTAACGCGGTCCATAGTCTTTGGTCCAAGCTTACGCTTTTTGGGGATCGGCACATTGACTTTCGCCAAACAGCCCCAAGTACGCAAGTACGAGAGTGTTGTCCTTCTCTTTACCCATTTCTCATTGGGAGTGATCTCATTATCCTTTGTCGGAACTTTATTCAGGACATGACATGCCGTTAATATAGCCTCCCCCACCATACCTTGGATAAACCCGATGTATCTAACATGGCGTTAACCAAATCAGTTAGAGTATGGTTTTTCCGCTCGACAACCCCGTTTGACTGGGGTGAATAGCGAGGTGTCCTCTCATGAATAATGCCATGTTCCGCACAGAAAGAATCAAACTCACTCGAGAATTACTCTCCACCACGATCTGATCGGACTCGTTTAATTTTCTTTTCAAGTTGTTTCTCAACTTCTGCGTTATAGATTTTAAAGTAGAGTAGAGCCTCATCTTTAGTGTTTAACAGATACACATAGCAATATCTAGTGGAGTCATCAATCAATGTCATGAAGTATTTCTTTCCACCTTTAGTCAACACACCATTCATCTCACAAAGATCAGAATGTATGAGTTCTAATGGTGCCAAGTGTCTCTCCTCCGCGGCCTTGTGAGGCTTGCGAGGTTGCTTAGCTTGCACACATGAAAGGCACTTAGAACCTTTGGCTAAGGTGAAACTCGAGATTAAATCCAACTTGGCTAGCCGCGTCATAACACCGAAACTAATGTGATAAAAACGTGAATGCCAAACTTCGGATTTATTAACATTCGAATGAATATGGTTCACGACTTTATTACAAAAATCTACGAGGGAAAGGCGGAACATCCCTCCGCTCTCATAACCTTTTCCAACAAAGAGTCCATATTTCGTAACAACTAATTTATTAGACTTGAAAACCAACTTAAACCCTTCTCTACATAGAAGGGAGCCACTAACGAGGTTCTTCTTGATGGCGGGGACATGCTGCGCGTTCTTCAGCTGCACGATCCTTCCCGAAGTAAACTTCAGATCGACCGTGCCAACACCACGAACAGAAGCACTCGCGCCATTCCCCATCAATACGGACCCATGACCTGTGGCCTGGTAAGAAGTGAACAATGAAATGTCAGCACAGACATGAACACCTGCACCTGTGTCCACCCACCAATCGTTGGGTTGAAACACTGAAAAAACAGTAAATAAATTACCGTACCCAGATGCACCATTCTCATTGTTGCCCACAATCATGTTGACAGACTTGGAGTCCTATCCTGGCTTCTTGTACTTGTTTGGGCACTTATTGGCCCAATGTTCAACGGAGCCACAAGTAAAGCAGCCCTCATCCTTCTTGTTCTTCTTGAAGGTCTTCTTACCCTTCTTCTTAAAGTCGGTATTCTGTTGAACACCATTCTTTCCCTTGGGCTTGTGGGAGTTATGGTTCCTTTGGTTCACCATGTTGGCGACAGAAGTCCCTTCGGTCCCTTTTCCATGCGAGTCTTTTGCCCTTGAATTCTGCTCAACACTCAGATGGCCAATGACATCCTCCACAGAGAATTCACGCCTCTGATGTTTCCGAGTGGTGGTAAAGTTCCTCCTGGAATTAGGGAGCTTAGCGATTATGCAGCCCGCGACAAACTTGCCCGGTAAATCGCACTTAAGAAGTTCAAGTTCCTTAACAATGCATATTATCTCATGAGCCTGCTCCAATACAGGACGGTTTTCAACCATCTTGTAATCGTGGAACTGCTCTATAATATACATCTCGCTCCATGCATCGGCGGCCCCGAATTTAGATTTGAGCGCCTCCCACAAGTACTTGGCGACATGCACATGTAAATATGCATCGACCAGTTTATCTCCGATCACGCTAAGAACTGCTCCCAGAAACAGAACGGTAGCCTCCTTGAACACCTTCTCCTGTTCAGGAGCAATCGTTCCCATGGAGACACCGGTGACGCAGAACACGTTCATAGCCGTGAACCATAACATGGTCTTAGTCTGCCAACGCTTAAAGTATGTACCGGTAAACTTATCCGGTTTCAGTGCAGCGGCAAAGCCACTTGCCAAAAAATTCCTACACATAATAGGTTTTTGGATGGTTGAGTAAATAGGCAATTTCTCGATTAAATTAATCCATGAGTAAATCACTAGCACGGCATTGACACAAATAAACACATACTGATATTCAGTCAAGCTAGCACATACTACGCTAATTGCAGAAAGATCTACGTATAACGCTAGCATGGCTAAAACAGAAAACAGTAAGAGCGGGATAAACGAGTTATACCCTCCAGTAGGCCATGCAGAGGCCGCGTCTTTGGTGCGGCATCGGCGTCCTCGGCGGCCTTATTTTCGGCTTCAGCTTTCTCGGCGGCGGCACGTTCGGCGTCGGTGGACATGGTGATGATGAAGGCGACGCGAACGTAGAGGAAATAGACGATCGGAAGCGAGCAGTCGTGTAATCGCTGCCCAAAAACCTATTCGCGCCTCACCCCGTACAAGAACCAAAAGGGCGTTGTTTCGGAGACCTGCTCTCCCGTCGACCATGTACGCGGTGGACGGGATGGAGTCACCGGCGGCAGCAGCAGCAAGGGAACGACGGTGGGCGTGCGCGTGGAGCAGATGTGATCTGTTCGTGGCGGCTAGGTTTAGACGACACCGCACACTTATATAGATGCAGCCGCGTGGAGAGACGTGGGCTCGACCCACGTCCGAGTCCGTGACAGCCCACGATCCAACGTCTCAGATCATGGCCCAGCTGTCAGAGAACTCTCCGTTAGTGACTGGCAAAAATAAGCGCGTAGATGTGAGCTCGACTCGGCTCAATCCCGCAACCTGCGGTGCGTCATGACGAGGCGTGGCGTGGCATGGCGAGGCGAGCGGCGGAGGAGGAGTGCGCGAGGGCCTCTTCTCTTCTCAAGCTCCAATAGCATGTAGAAGAGAAACCCGTATAAACCACTCCAACTCTCCTTCCACTATCGGGGTGGGACTAAACTTCCCACTACACCTACTGCCATATAACCCACATGGGCCCTTAGAGATTTTTCAGAAATTGCTATATGGGCCTAGAGCCCATCTCAAATTTCAGCAATCCCCCACCAGATCTCGAGGGCCCATTGTGTCCTCTGTTCCAATTGCTGTTTCGATATACCAGTGTTTCAATGGAGACCTGTTAAGGTTGAACTTCACCTAGAGCAGGTAGCTACACTCCTTCACAACTGAACAATGGACTATGCCTTGAATTGTCAGTTTGGCGTAAAGAAGTTTCACTACATGTTTTACTAGTACTAGGCTGCCGAAGGCTGACCCCTCGGGTGGAGCATATAAGTCACACTCCTGGGCTATTCATGAGCTTACTAGATATCACCCCAATCTCATAGACTGTGGCCAGCAGTCGGGCTCACATAGGTGTGTTCCTCCAAAGATCGCTCTGTAGGATAGCATCTTGCTTACATAAGCTTTGGAACACATTAAGACAATAGTCATCCTACCATACAGTATCGAGAGTATTGCATCTCCAACAGAGTGGGTTAGTATAGTTACTCTCCTCAGTTCACCACTGGCTTGTTTTCCCAGGTCCTAATTCACGGGATCTCCGATCACATAAGATTGGTTACTACCATGGCAACTCATGTGGGTCTCATACCCATCTCCCTCGATGCATTATCTATCACAACACGTGATAGCCCATTCGTAAAGGGATCTGCCAGATTCTTAGCCGTATGGACATAGTCCAACGCTATCATTCCGGAGTTTCTTAATTTTCTGACAGCTTTTAATCTCATTCTTATGTGTTTGGTGGACTTCATGTTATCCTTTGAACTCTTCACCTTGGTGATGACAGTCTGATTAACATCCATCTAATGGACGAGAAGACCGTGCGAGGCCGCCAACGAGAGTAATACTCGAATGGTGGTCAGTCTAGCCACAGGTGAATAGTATCGAAGAAATCTTCCTCTTCTTGCTGGTCATAGCCCTTGGCCACAAGCCTAGCCTTGTACTTTTCAATAGTACCATCGGGCCTAAGCTTATGTTTGAACACCCACTTACATCCCGGTGGTTTGCAACCATAGGGACGATCAGTGATCTCCCATGTCCCGTTAGCCATGATGGAATCCATCTCTCTACGGACCGCATCCTTCTAGTAGTCAGCTTCTGGAGAGGCATACACTTTTGAAATAGAAGTGGGAGTATCATCCACGAGGTACACGAAGAAATCATCACGAAAGGTCTTTGCAGTCCTTTGTCTCTTGCCCCTACCAAGGGTTTCCTCGTCATCCTCCTCTGGATTTCCATAATGTGTTCGTTCAGAATATTCCATAGGAATGGCAGGTTCAGGAGTCTCCTCAGATTCCTGTCTAGAAGTGCTTTGCATATCTCACATAGGGAAAATATCCTCGAAGAATGTAGCATCCTTAGACTCCATAATTGTACCGACCTTCTGGTCAGGTACCTCAGATTTCAGTACTAGAAACCTATAGCCAACGCTGTTCTTAGCGTAACCCAAATTAACGCAGTCCACAGTCTTTGGTCCAAGCTTACGCTTTTTGGGGATCGGCACATTGACTTTCGCCAAACAGCCCCAAGTACGCAAGTACGAGAGTGTTGTCCTTCTCTTTGCCCATTTCTCATAGGGAGTGATCTCATTATCCTTTATCGGAACTTTATTCAGGACATGACATGCCGTCAATATAGCCTCCCCCCACCATGCCTTGGATAAACCCGATGTATCTAACATGGCGTTAACCAAATCAGTTAGAGTATGGTTTTTCCGCTCAGCAATCCCGTTTGACTGGGGTGAATAGGGAGGCGTCCTCTTATGAATAATGCCATGTTCTGCACAGAAAGAATCAAACTCACTCGAGAAGTACTCTCCACCACGATCTGGCTGGACTCGTTTAATTTTCTTTTCAAGTTGTTTCTCAACTTCTGCCTTATAGATTTTAAAGTAGTGTAGAGCCTCATCTTTAGTGTTTAACAGATACACATAGCAATATCTAGTGGAGTCATCTATCAATGTCATGGAGTATTTCTTTCCACCTTAAGTCAACGCACCATACATCTCACAAAGATCAGAATGTATCAGTTCTAATGGTGCCAAGTGTCTCTCCTCCGCAACCTTGTGAGGCTTGCGAGGTTGCTTAGCTTGCACACATGAAAGGCACTTGGTACCTTTGGCTAAGGTGAAACTCGGGATTAAATCCAACTTGGCTAGCCGCGTCATAACACCAAAACTAATGCGACAAAGACGTGAATGCCAAACTTCAGATTCATTAACATTCGAATGAATATGGTTCACGACTTTATTACAAAAATCTGCGAGGGAAAGGCGGAACATCCCTCCGCTCTCATAACCTTTTCCAACCAAGAGTCCATATTTCGTAACAACTAATTTATTAGACTCGAAAACCAACTTAAACCCTTCTCTACATAGAAGGGAGCCACTAACGAGGTTCTTCTTGATGGCGGGGACATGCTGCACGTTCTTCAGCTGCACGATCCTTCACGAAGTAAACTTCAGATCGACCGTGCCAACACCATGACCAGAAGCACTCGCGCAATTCGCCATCAATACGGACCCGTGACCTGTGGCCTGGTAAGAAGTGAACAATGAAATGTCAGCACACACATGAACACCTGCGCCTGTGTCCACCCACCAATCGTTGGGTTGAAACACTGAAAAAACAGTAAATAAATTACCGTACCCAGATGCACCATTCTCAATGTTGCCCACAATCATGTTGACAGACTTGGAGTCCTGTCTTGGCTTCTTGTACTTGTTTGGGCACTTATTGGCCCAATGTTCAACCGAACCACAAGTAAAGCAGCCCTCATCCTTCTTGTTCTTCTTGAAGGTCTTCTTTCCCTTCTTCTTAAAGTCAGTATTTTGTTGGACACCGTTCTTTCCCTTGGGCTTGTGGGAGTTATGGTTCCTCTGGTTCACCATGATGGCGACAGAAGTCCCTTCGGTCCCTTTGCCATACGAGTCTTTTGCCCTTGAATTCTGCTCAACACTCAGATGTCCAATGACATCCTCCACAGAGAATTCACGCCTCTGATGTTTCAGAGTGGTGGCAAAGTTCCTCCAGGAATTAGGGAGCTTAGCGATTATGCAGTCCGCGACAAACTTGCCCGGTAACTCGCACTTAAGAAGTTCAAGCTCCTTAACAATGCATATTATCTCATGAGCCTGCTCCAATACAGGACGGTTTTCAACCATCTTGTAATCGTGGAACTGCTCTATAATATACATCTCGCTCCCTGCATCGGCGGCCCTGAATTTAGATTCGAGTGCCTCCCACAAGTCCTTGGCGACATGCACATGTAAATATGCATCGACCAGTTTCTCTCCGATCACGCTAAGAACTGCTCCGAGAAACACAATGGTAGCCTCCTTAAATGCCTTCTCCTGTTCAGGAGCAATCGTTCCCGTGGAGACACCGGTGACCCAGAACACGTTCATAGCCGTGAGCCATAACGTGGTCTTAGTCTGCCAACTCTTAAAGTATGTACCGGTAAACTTATCCGGTTTCAGTGCAGCGGCAAAGCCACTTGCCAAAAAATTCCTACACATAACAGTTTTTTGGACTGTTGAGTAAATAGGCAATTTCTCGATTAAATTAATCCATGAGTAAATCACTAGCACGGCATTGACACAAATAAACACATACTGATATTCCGTCAAGCTAGCACATACTACGCTAATTGCAGAAAGATCTACGTATAAAGCTAGCATGGCTAAAACAGAAAACAGTAGGAGCCGGATAAACGAGTTATACCCTCCAGTAGGCCATGCAGAGGCCGCGGCTTTGGTGGCGGCATCGGCGTCCTCGGCGGCCTTCTTGTCGGCTTCAGCTTTCTCGGCGGCGGCACGTTCGGCGTCGGTGGACATGGTGATGATGAAGGAGACACGAACGTAGAGGAAGTAGACGATCGGAAGCGAGCAGTCGCGTAATCGCTACCCAAAAACCTATTCACCCCTCACCCCGTACATGAACCAGAAGGGAATGGTTTCGGAGACCTGCTCTCCCGTCGACCGTGTACGCGGCGGACAGGATGGAGTCACCGACGGCAGCAGCAGCAAGGGAACGACGGTGGGCGTGCGCGTGGAGCAGATGTGATCTGTTCGTGGCGGCTAGGGTTAGGAGACACCGCACACTTATATAGATGCAGCCGCGTGGAGAGACGTGGGCTCGACCCACGTCTGAGTCCGTGACAGCCCACGATCCGACGTCTCAGATCGTGGCCCAGCTATCAGAGAACTCTTCGTTAGTCACTGGCAAAAATAAGCGTGTAGATGTGAGCTCGGCTCGGCTCAATCCCGCAACCTGCGACGTGTCGTGACGAGGCGTGGCGTGGCGAGGTGGGCGGCGGCGGAGGAGTGCGTGAGGGCCTCTTCTCTTCTCAAGCTCCAATAGCATGTAGAAGAGAAACCCTTATAAACCACTCCAACTCTCCTTCCACTAGCGGGGTTGGACTAAACTTCCCACTACACCTAGTGCCATATAACCCACATGGGCCCTTAGAGATTTTTCAGAAATTGCTATATGGGCCTAGAGCCCATCTCAAATTTCAGCAATCCCCCACCAGATCTCGAGGGCCCATTGTGTCCTCTGTTCCAATTGTTGTTTCGATATACCAGTGTGTCAGTGAAGACCTGTTAAGGTTGAACTTCACCTAGAGCAGGTAGCTACACTCCTTCACAACTGAAGAATGGACTATGACTTGAATTGTCAGTTTGGCGTAAAGAAGTTTCACTACATGTCTTACTAGTACTAGGCTGCCGAAGGCTGACCCCTCGGGTGGAGCATATAAGTCACACTCCTGGCCTATTCATGAGCTTACTAGAGATCACCCCAATCTCATAGACTGTGACCAGCAGTCGGGCTCACATAGGTGTGTTCCTCCAAAGATCTCTCTGTAGGATAGCATCTTGCTTACATAAGCTTTGGAACATATTTAGATAATAGTCATCCTACCATACAGTATCGAGAGTATTGCATCTCCAATGGAGTGGGTTAGTATAGTTACTCTCCTCAGTTCACCACTGGCTTGTTTTCCCAGGTCCTAATTCATGGGATCTCCGATCACATAGGTTGGGTTACTACCATGGAAACTCATGTGGGTCTCATACCCATCTCCCTCGATGCATTTACTATCACAACACGTGATAACCCTTTCGTAAAGGGATCTGCCAGATTCTTAGCCGTATGGACATAGTTCAACGCTATCACTTCGGAGTTTCCTAATTTTCTACTAGCTTTTAATCTCATTCTTTTCTGTTTGGTGGACTTCATGTTGTCCTTTGAACTCTTCACCTTGGTGATGACAGTCTTATTGTCATAGTTCATAAGGATAGCCGAACCGGTTTATCAACCAATGGCAAGTCCATCAAAAGATCTCGAAGCCATCTCGCTTCAACACCAGATGTGTCTAATGTTGTTAATTCTGTTTCCATTGTCGATCTCGTTAAGATCGTTTGCTTGCAAGACTTCCAGGAAACAGCGCCACCTCCAAGAGTAAACATATACCCAGTTGTGGCCTTCATCTCATCAGCATCAGAGATCCAATTCGCATCACTATACCCTTCAAGTACCGACGGGTATCCGGTATAGTGAAGTCCATAGTTCATGGTACCTTTCAGATAGCGCATAACTCTCTCAACAGCATGCCAATGTACATCACCCGGTTTGGAAACAAATCGGCTCAGTTTGCTCGCAGCAAACGCGATGTCAGGCCTCGTTGCGCTCGCTAGGTACCTCAGTGAACCAATGATTTGAGAGTATCTCAATTGATCTTTAGCCATGCCTTTGGACTTTCGAATCAACACGCTAGGATCATATGGTGATTGAGATGGCGTGCAGTCCGAATATCCAAAAGGACTCAATGCCTTCTCAAAATAGTGGGATTGCAGAAGTGTAATTCCACCCTCATTATCTCTCAGTAGCTTGATGTTCAAGATAACATCAGCCACACCAAGGTCTTTCATCTCAAAGTTCTGAGATAGAAACTATTTGACCTCCTCAATGACTTTGAGGTTTGTTCCGAATATCAGTATGTCATCAACATACAAGCACAGTATAACTCCTTCGCCCCCACCATGGCGATAGTATACACATTTGTCAGCCTCATTAACAACGAAACCAACAGATGTCAGAGTTGTATTAAACTTATCATGCCATTGGTTAGGTGCTTGTTTCAGGCCATATAAAGATTTTATCAACCTACACACCTTTCTTTCCTGACCATCTATCACAAAGCCATCAGGCTGTTGCATGTAGATTTCCTCCCTTAGCTCTCCATTTAGAAAAGCCGTCTTAGCATCATCTGATGGACGAGAAGACCGTGCGAGGCCGCCAACGAGAGTAATACTCGAATGGTGGTCAGTCTAGCCATAGGTGAATAAGCATCGAAGAAATCTTCCTCTTCTTGATGGTCATACCCCTTGACCACAAGCCTAGCCTTGTACTTTTCAATAGTACAATCGGGCCTAAGCTTCTTTTTGAACACCCACTTACACCCCAGTGGTTTGCACCATAGGGACGATCAGTGATCTCACATGTCCCGTTAGCCATGATGGAATCCATCTCGCTACGGACTGCATCCTTCCAGTAGTCAGCTTCTGGAGAGGCATACGCTTCTGAAATAGAAGTGGGAGTATCATCCACGAGGTACACGAAGAAATCATCACCAAAGGTCTTTGCAGTCCTTTGTCTCTTGCCCCTACCATGGGTTTCGTCGTCATCCTCCTCAGGATTTCCATAATGTGTTTGTTCATAATATTCCATAGGAATGGCAGGTTCAGGAGTCTCCTCAGATTCCTGTCAAGAAGTGCTTTGCATATCTCTCATAGGTAAAATATCCTTGAAGAATGTAGCATCCTTAGACTCCATAATTGTACGGACCTTCTGGTCAGGTACCTCAGATTTCACTACTAGAAACCTATAGCCAACGCTGTTCTTAGCGTAACCCAAATTAACGCAGTCCACAGTCTTTGGTCCAAGCTTACGCTTTTTGGGGATTGGCACATTGACTTTCGCCAAACAGCCCCAAGTACGCAAGTACGAGAGTGTTTTCCTTCTCTTTGTCCATTTCTCATAGGGAGTGATCTCATTATCCTTTGTCGGAACTTTATTCAGGACATGACATGCCGTCAATATAGCCTCCCCCCACCATGCCTTGGATAAACCCGATGTATCTAACATCGTGTTAACCAAATCAGTTAGAGTACGGTTTTTCCGCTCAGCAACCCCGTTTGACTGTGGTGAATAGGGAGGCGTCCTCTCATGAATAATGCCATGTTCTGCACAGAAAGAATCAAACTCACTCGAGAAGTACTCTCCACCATGATCTGGCCGGACTCGTTTAATTTTCTTTTCAAGTTGTTTCTCAACTTCTGCCTTATAGATTTTAAAGTAGTGTAGAGCCTCATCTTTAGTGTTTAACAGATACACATAGCAATATCTAGTGGATTCATCTATCAATGTCATGAAGTATTTCTTTCCACCTTTAGTCAACACACCATTCATCTCACAAAGATCAGAATGTATGAGTTCTAATGGTGCCAAGTGTCTCTCCTCCGCGTCCTTGTGAGGCTTGCGAGGTTGCTTAGCTTGCACACATGAAAGGCACTGGGAACCTTTGGCTAAGGTGAAACTCGGGATTAAATCCAACTTGGCTAGCCACGTCATAACACCAAAACTAATGCGACAAAGACGTGAATGCCAAACTTCAGATTCATTAACATTCGAATGAATATGGTTCACGACTTTATTACAAAAATCTGCGAGGGAAAGGCGGAACATCCCTCCGCTCTCATACCCTTTTCCAACCAAGAGTCCATATTTCGTAACAACTAATTTATTAGACCTGAAAACCAACTTAAACCCTTCTCTACATAGAAGGGAGCCACTAACGAGGTTCTTCTTGATGGCGGGGACATGCTGCACGTTCTTCAGCTGCATGATCCTTCCCGAAGTAAACTTCAGATCGACCGTGCCAACACCATGAACAGAAGCACTCGCGCCATTCCCCATCAATACGGACCCGTGGCCTGTGGCCTGGTAAGAAGTGAACAATGAAATGTTAGCACACACATGAACACCTGCACCTGTGTCCACCCACCAATCGTTGGGTTGAAACACTGAAAAAA